>NW_027446532.1:0-123844 GCF_038048845.1 Mixophyes fleayi | reverse complement strand
TTCATGAATTGAATCATGAATTGAATCATGAATCATGAATCATGAATCGAATCATAAATCATGAAATAATATCATGAATTGAATCAATAAATTGAATTATGAATCTTGAAATAAATCATAACTTGAATCACGATTCAAGAACCATGAATTGAATTTTGAATTGAATCATAAATCATGAAATAAATCATGAATTGAATCAAGATTCATGAACCATGAATTTAATCATGAATCATGAATCGAATCATGAATCATGAATCAAGAATTGAATCATGAATCATGAATCAAATCATGAATCATGATTAAATCATGAATCATGAACCGAATCATGAAATGAATCATGAAATGAATCATGAATCATGAATCGAATCATTGAATCACGAATTGAATCATGCATCAATGAATTGAATCATTAATCATAAATCGAATCATGAATCATGAATTGAATCATGAATTATGAATCATGTATGTGAATCATAAATCATGAATTGAATCATGAATTGAATCATGAATCATGAATCATGAATCGAATCATGAATCATGAAATAAATCATGAATTGAATCAAGATTCATGAACCATGAATTGAATCATGAAATAAATCATGAATCATGAATTGAATCATAAATCATGAATCATAAATTTAATCATGAATCATGAATCGAATCATGAATCATGAATCAAGAATTGAATCATGAATCATGAATCGAATCATGAATCATGAATCATGAATCAAATCATGAATTGAATCATGAATCATGAATCATGAATTGAATCATAAATAATAATCATGAATTAATCATGAATCATGAATCGAATCATGAATTAAATCATGAATCATGAATCATGAATTTATTCATGAATCATGTATCGAATCATGAATTTAATCAGAATATGAATCGAATCATAAATTTAATCATGAATCATGAATCGAATCATGAATCATGAATCGAGTCATGAATAATGAATCATGAATTGAATCATAAATCATGAATCAAATCATGAATCATGAATCATGAATCATGAATCAAATCATGAATCATGAATCATGAATTGAATCAGGAATCATGAATCATGAATTGAATCGTGAATCGAATCATAAATTGAGTAATGAATCATGATCATGAATTGAATCATGAATCATGAATCAAATCATAAATTGAGTAATGAATCATGAATCATGAATTGAATCATGAATCATGATATTGAATCATAAATCATGAAATGAATCATAAATCATGAATCATGAATTGAATCATGAATCATGAATTGAATCATGAATTGAAACATGAATCATGAATCATGAATTTAATCATGAATCATGAATCATGTATCGAATCATGAATTTAATCATGAATAATGAATCGAATAATGAATCATGAATCATGAATCGAGTCATGAATAAATGAATCATGAATTGAATCATTAATCATATATCAAATCATGAATCATGAATCATGAATCATGAATTGAATCATGAATCATGAATCATGAATTGAATTTAGGAATCATGAATCATGAATTGAATCATAAATCATGAATTGAATCATGAATCATGAATTGAATCATGAATCATGAATCGAATCATAAATTGAGTAATGAATCATGAATCATGAATTGAATCATGAATCATGAATTGAATCATAAATCATGAATTGAATCATAAATCATGAATCATGAATTGAATCATGAATCATGAATTGAATCATGAATCATGAATCATGATTCGAATCATGAATCATGAATTGAATCATGAATCATGAATTGAATCATGAATCATGAAATGAATCATGAATTAAATCATGAATTCAACATGAATCATGAATCAAATCATGAATTCAAACATGAATCATGAATCGAATCATGAATTGAATCAAGAATCATGAATTGAATTATGAATTGAATCAAGTATTGAATCATGAATTAAAACATGAATCATGAATCGAATCATGATTCATAAATCATGAATTTAATCATGACTCATGAATCATGAATTGAATCATGAATAATGAATTATGAATTGAATCATGAATTATGAATCATGAATTGAATCATGAATCATGAATCATGAATCAAATCATGAATCATGAATTGAATCATGAATCATGAATCATGAATCATGAATCATGAATTAAATGATGAATCATGAATCATGAATTATGAATTGAATCATGAATCATGAATCATGAATTAAATCATGAATCATGAATTGAATCATGAAATGAATCATGAATCATGAATTGAATCATAAATCATGAATCATGAATCGAATCATGAATCATGAACCATGAATCATGAATCATGAAATGAATCATAAATCATGAATTGAATCATGAATCATGAATTGAATCAGGAATCCTGAATCATGAAATGAATCATGAAATGAATCATGGGCAGCACGGTGGCGTAGTGGTTAGCACAGCTGCCTTACAGGACTGGGGTCATGAGTTCAATTCCCGACCATGGCCTTATCTGTGAGGAGTTTGTATGTTCTCGCCGTGTTTCCGTGGGTTTCCTCCGGGTGCTCCGGTTTCCTCCCACACTTCAAAAACATACTGGTAGGTTAATTGGCTGCTAACAAAATTGACCCTAGTCTGTATGTCTGTCTGTCTGTGTGTGTCTCTCTCTGTCTGTGTATGTGTTAGGAAATTTAGACTGTAAGCCCCAATGGGGCAGGGACTGATGTGAATGAGTTCTCTGTACAGCGCTGCGGAATTAGTGGCGCTATATAAATAAATGGTGATGATGATGATGATGATGATGAATCATGAAATGAATCATGAATCATGAATTGAATCATGAATCATGAATTAAATCATGAATCATGAATTGAATCATGAATCATAAATCGAATCATGAATCATGAATTAAATCATGAATCATGAATTGAATCATGAATCATGAATCATGAATTGAATCATAAATCATGAATCATGAATCGAATCATGAATCATGAACCATGAATCATGAATCATGAATTGAATCATGAATTATGAATCATGAATTGAATCATGAATCATGAATTGAATCATAAATAATGAATCATGAAATGAATCATAAATCATGAATTGAATCATGAATCATGAATTGAATCAGGAATCATAAATCATGAAATGAATCATGAAATGAATCATGAATCATGAATTGAATTATGAATCATGAATTAAATCATGAATCATGAATTGAATCATGAATCATAAATCGAATCATGAATCATAAAGCATGATTGAATCATAAATCATGATTGAATCATAAATCATGAATCATGAATCGAATATCATGAATCATAAATCGAATCATGAATCATGAATTGAATCATAAATAATGAATCATGAAATGAATCATGAATCATGAATCGAATCATGAATCATAAAACATGAATTGAATCATGAATGATGAAACATGAATTAAATCATGAATCATGAATTGAATCATGAATCATGAATCGAATCATGAATCATAAATCGAATCATGAATTGAATCATGAATCATGAATCAAGAATTAAATCATGAATCATGAATTCAATTATGAATTAAATCAAGAATTGAATCATAAATTGAAACATGAATCATGAATTGAATCATGAATCATGAATCGAATCATGAATTGAATCATGAATCATGAATCATGAATTGAATCATGAATCATGAATCGAATCATGAATCATAAAATGAATCATGAAATGAATCATGAATCATGAATTGAATCATAAATCATGAATCATGAATTGAATCATGAATCATGAATCGAATCATGAATCGAATCATGAATCATAAATCATGAATCGAATCATGAATTAAATCATAAATCATGAATCATGAATCGAATCATGAATCATAAATTGAATCATGAATCATGTATCATGAATTGAATCATGAATCATGAATTGAATCATTAATCATGAATCGAATCATGAATTGAATCATGAATCATGAATCATGAATTGAATCATGAATCATGAATCGAATCATGAATCATGAATTGAATCATGAATGATGAATCGAATCATGAATCATGAATCGATTCATGAATTGAATCATGAATCATGAATTGAATCATGATTCATGAATCATGAATTGAATCATGAATCATGAATCGAATCATGAATCATTAATTATGAATCGAATCATGAATCATGAATCATGAATTGAATCATGAATCATGAATCATGAATTGAATTATAAATCATGAATTGAATCATGAATCATGAATCATGAATTGAATCATGAATCATGAATCGAATCATGAATTGAATCATGAATCATGAATCATGAATCGAATCATGAATCATGAATTGAATCATGAATCATGAATTGAATCATGAATCATGAATTGAATCATAAATCATGAATCATGAATTGAATCATGAATTGAATCATGAATCATGATTCATGAATCAAATCATGAATCATGAATTGAATCATGAATCATGAATCACGAATCATGAATTGAATCATGAATCATGAATCATGAATTGAATCGTGAATCATGAATCGAATCATGAATCATGAATCATGATTTGAATTATGAATCATGAATTGAATCATTAATTGAATCCTGAATTATGAATCATAAATTGAATCATGAATTGAATCATGAATCATGATTGAATCAGGATTCATGAATCATGAATCATGATTCATAAATTGAATCATGAATTGAATCATGAATCATGAAATAAATCATGACTTGAATCAAGATTCATGAACCATGAATTGAATTTTGAATTGAATCATGAATCAAGAAATAAATCATGAATTGAATCAAGATTCATGAACCATGAATTTAATCATGAATCATGAATCGAATCATGAATCATGAATCAAGAATTGAATCATAATTCATGAATCGAATCATGAATCATGAATTGAATCATGAATCATAAATGGAATCATGAAATGAATCATGAAATGAATAATGAATCATTAATCGAATCATGAATCACAAATTGAATCATGCATCATGAATTGAATCATGAATCATAAATCGAATCATGAATCATGAATCATGAATTGAATCATGAATCATGTATTGAATCATAAATCATGAATTGAATCATGAATTGAATCATGAATCATGAATCATGAATCGAATCATGAATCATGAAATAAATCATGAATTGAATCATAAATTGAATCATGAATCATGAATCATGAATCAAATCATGAATCATGAAATAAATCATGAATTGAATCAAGATTTATGAACCATGAATTGAATCATGAAATAAATCATGAATCATAAATTTAATCATGAATCATGAATCGAATCATGAATCATGAATCAAGAATTGAATCATGAATCATGAATCGAATCATGAATCATGAATCGAATCATGAATCATGAATCATGAATCTAATAATGAATTGAATCTTGAATCATGAATCATGAATTGAATCATAAATCATTAATCATGAATTTAATCATGAATCATGAATTGAATCATGAATTAAATCATGAATCATGAATCATGAATTTATTCATGAATCATGAATCATGTATCGAATCATGAATTTAATCATGAATAATGAATCGAATCATAAATTTAATCATGAATCATGAATCGAATCATGAATCATGAATCGAGTCATGAATAATAAATCATGAATTGAATCATGAATCATGAATCAAATCATGAATCATGAATCATGAATCGAGTCATGAATAATAATTCATGAATTGAATCATGAATCATGAATCAAATCATGAATCATGAATCAAATCATGAATCATGAATCATGAATTGAATCATGAATCATGAATCATGAATTGAATCAGGAATCATGAATCATGAATTGAATCATAAATCATGAATTGAATCATGAATCATGAATCATGAATTGAATCATGAATCATGAATCAAATCATAAATTGAGTAATGAATCATGAATTGAATCATGAATCATGAATCGAATCATAAATTGAGTAATGAATCATGAATCATGAATTGAATCATGAATCATGAATTGAATCATGAATCATGAATTGAATCATAAATCATGAATCATGAATTGAATCCTGAATCATGAATTGAATCATGAATTAAATCATGAATCATGAATCATGAATTTAATCATGAATCATGAATCATGTATCGAATCATGAATTTAATCATGAATAATGAATCGAATCATGAATCATGAATCGAGTCATGAATAATGAATCATGAATTGAATCATGAATCATGTATCGAATCATGAATTTAATCATGAATAATGAATCGAATCATGAATCATGAATCGAGTCATGAATAATGAATCATGAATTGAATTATGAATCGTGAATCAAATCATGAATCATGAATCAAATCATGAATCATGAATCATGAATTGAATCATAAATCATGAATTGACTCATGAATCATGAAACATGAATTCAATCATGAATCTAATCATAAATTGAGTAATGAATCATGAATCATGAATTGAATCATGAATCATGAATCGAATCATAAATTGAGTAATGAATCATGAATCATGAATTGAATCATGAATCATGAATCGAATCATAAATTGAGTAATGAATCATGAATCATGAATTGAATCATGAATCATGAATTGAATCATAAATCATGAATCGAATCATAAATTGAGTAATGAATCATGAATCATGAATTGAATCATGAATCATGAATTGAATCATAAATCATGAATCATGAATTGAATCATGAATCATGAATTGAATCATGAATCATGATTCGAATCATGAATCATGAATTGAATCATGAATCATGAATTGAATCATTAATCATGAAATGAATCATGAATTAAATCATGAATTCAAACATGAATCATTAATCAAATCATGAATTCAAACATGAATCATGAATCGAATCATGAATTGAATCAAGAATCATGAATTGAATTATGAATTGAATCAAGTATTGAATCAAGAAATAAAACATGAATCATGAATCGAATCATGATTCATGAATCATGAATTGAATCATGAATCATGAATCATGAATTGAATCATGAATCATGAATTATGAATTGAATCATGAATTATGAATCATGAATCATGAATTGAATCATGAATCATGAATCATGAATCATGAATTGAATGATGAATCATGAATCATGAATTATGAATTGAATCATGAATCATGAATCATGAATTGAATCATGAATCATGAATTGAATCATGAATCATGTATCATGAATTGAATCATGAATTGAATCATGAATTATGAATCATAAATTGAATCATGAATTGAATCATGAATTTAATCATGAATCATGAATTAATGAAATGAATCATAAATCATGAATTGAATCATGAATCATGAATTGAATCAGGAATCCTGAATCATGAAATTAATCATGAAATGAATTATGAATCATGAAATGAATCATGAATCATGAATTGAATCATGAATCATGAATTGAATCATGAATCATGTATCATGAATTGAATCATGAATTGAATCATGAATTATGAATCATAAATTGAATCATGAATTTAATCATGAATCCTGAATCATGAAATGAATCATAATTCATGAATTGAATCATGAATCATGAATTGAATCAGGAATCCTGAATCATGAAATGAATCATGAATCATGAAATGAATCATGAATCATGAAATGAATCATGAATCATGAATTGAATCATGAATCATGAATTAAATCATGAATCATGAATTGAATCATGAATCATAAATCGAATCATAAATCATAAATCATGAATTGAATCATGAATCATGAATCATGAATTGAATCATAAATCATGAATCATGAACCATGAATCATGAATCATGAATTGAATCATGAATCATGAATTGAATCATAAATAATGAATCATGAAATGAATCATAAATCATGAATTGAATCATGAATCATGAATTGAATCAGGAATCATAAATCATGAAATGAATCATGAATTGAATCATGAATCATGAATCGAATCATGAATCATGAATTGAATCATGAATGATGAATCGAATCATGAATCATGAATCGATTCATGAATTGAATCATGAATCATGAATTGAATCATGATTCATGAATCATGAATTGAATCATGAATCATGAATCGAATCATGAATCATTAATTATGAATCGAATCATGAATCATGAATCATGAATTGAATCATGAATCATAAATCATGAATTGAATTATAAATCATGAATTGAATCATGAATCATGAATCATGAATTGAATCATGAATCATGAATCGAATCATGAATTGAATCATGAATCATGAATCATGAATCGAATCATGAATCATGAATTGAATCATGAATCATGAATTGAATCATGAATCATGAATTGAATCATAAATCATGAATCATGAATTGAATCATGAATCATGAATTGAATCATGAATCATGATTCATGAATCAAATCATGAATCATGAATTGAATCATGAATCATGAATCACGAATCATGAATTGAATCATGAATCATGAATCATGAATTGAATCGTGAATCATGAATCGAATCATGAATCATGAATCATGATTTGAATTATGAATCATGAATTGAATCATTAATTGAATCCTGAATTATGAATCATAAATTGAATCATGAATTGAATCATGAATCATGATTGAATCAGGATTCATGAATCATGAATCATGATTCATAAATTGAATCATGAATTGAATCATGAATCATGAAATAAATCATGACTTGAATCAAGATTCATGAACCATGAATTGAATTTTGAATTGAATCATGAATCAAGAAATAAATCATGAATTGAATCAAGATTCATGAACCATGAATTTAATCATGAATCATGAATCGAATCATGAATCATGAATCAAGAATTGAATCATAATTCATGAATCGAATCATGAATCATGAATTGAATCATGAATCATAAATGGAATCATGAAATGAATCATGAAATGAATAATGAATCATGAATCGAATCATGAATCACAAATTGAATCATGCATCATGAATTGAATCATGAATCATAAATCGAATCATGAATCATGAATTGAATCATGAATCATGTATTGAATCATAAATCATGAATTGAATCATGAATTGAATCATGAATCATGAATCATGAATCGAATCATGAATCATGAAATAAATCATGAATTGAATCATAAATTGAATCATGAATCATGAATCAAATCATGAATCATGAAATAAATCATGAATTGAATCAAGATTCATGAACCATGAATTGAATCATGAAATAAATCATGAATCATAAATTTAATCATGAATCATGAATCGAATCATGAATCATGAATCAAGAATTGAATTATGAATCATGAATCGAATCATGAATCATGAATCGAATCATGAATCATATATCATGAATCTAATAATGAATTGAATCTTGAATCATGAATCATGAATTGAATCATAAATCATTAATCATGAATTTAATCATGAATCATGAATTGAATCATGAATTAAATCATGAATCATGAATCATGAATTTATTCATGAATCATGAATCATGTATCGAATCATGAATTTAATCATGAATAATGAATCGAATCATAAATTTAATCATGAATCATGAATCGAATCATGAATCATGAATCGAGTCATGAATAATAAACCATGAATGGAATCATGAATCATGAATCAAATCATGAATCATGAATCATGAATCGAGTCATGAATAATAAATCATGAATTGAATCATGAATCATGAATCAAATCATGAATCATGAATCAAATCATGAATCATGAATCATGAATTGAATCATGAATCATGAATCATGAATTGAATCAGGAATCATGAATCATGAATTGAATCATAAATCATGAATTTAATCATGAATCATGAATCATGAATTGAATCATAAATCATGAATCATGAATTGAATCCTGAATCATGAATTGAATCATGAATTAAATCATGAATCATGAATCATGAATTTAATCATGAATCATGAATCATGTATCGAATCATGAATTTAATCATGAATAATGAATCGAATCATGAATCATGAATCGAGTCATGAATAATGAATCATGAATTGAATCATGAATCATGTATCGAATCATGAATTTAATCATGAATAATGAATCGAATCATGAATCATGAATCGAGTCATGAATAATGAATCATGAATTGAATTATGAATCATGAATCAAATCATGAATCATGAATCATGAATCAAATCATGAATCATGAATCATGAATTGAATCATAAATCATGAATTGACTCATGAATCATGAAACATGAATTCAATCATGAATCTAATCATAAATTGAGTAATGAATCATGAATCATGAATTGAATCATGAATCATGAATCGAATCATAAATTGAGTAATGAATCATGAATCATGAATTGAATCATGAATCATGAATCGAATCATAAATTGAGTAATGAATCATGAATCATGAATTGAATCATGAATCATGAATTGAATCATAAATCATGAATCGAATCATAAATTGAGTAATGAATCATGAATCATGAATTGAATCATGAATCATGAATTGAATCATAAATCATGAATCATGAATTGAATCATGAATCATGAATTGAATCATTAATCATGAAATGAATCATGAATTAAATCATGAATTCAAACATGAATCATTAATCAAATCATGAATTCAAACATGAATCATGAATCGAATCATGAATTGAATCAAGAATCATGAATTGAATTATGAATTGAATCAAGTATTGAATCAAGAAATAAAACATGAATCATGAATCGAATCATGATTCATGAATCATGAATTGAATCATGAATCATGAATCATGAATTGAATCATGAATCATGAATTATGAATTGAATCATGAATTATGAATCATGAATCATGAATTGAATCATGAATCATGAATCATGAATCATGAATCATGAATCATGAATTATGAATTGAATCATGAATCATGAATCATGAATTGAATCATGAATCATGAATTGAATCATGAATCATGTATCATGAATTGAATCATGAATTGAATCATGAATTATGAATCATAAATTGAATCATGAATTGAATCATGAATTTAATCATGAATCATGAATTAATGAAATGAATCATAAATCATGAATTGAATCATGAATCATGAATTGAATCAGGAATCCTGAATCATGAAATTAATCATGAAATGAATTATGAATCATGAAATGAATCATGAATCATGAATTGAATCATGAATCATGAAATAAATCATGAATCATGTATCATGAATTGAATCATAAATTGAATCATGAATTATGAATCATAAATTGAATCATGAATTTAATCATGAATCCTGAATCATGAAATGAATCATAATTCATGAATTGAATCATGAATCATGAATTGAATCAGGAATCCTGAATCATGAAATGAATCATGAAATGAATCATGAATCATGAAATGAATCATGAATCATGAATTGAATCATGAATCATGAATTAAATCATGAATCATGAATTGAATCATGAATCATAAATCGAATCATGAATCATAAATCATGAATTGAATCATGAATCATGAATCATGAATTGAATCATAAATCATGAATCATGAATCATGAATTGAATCATGAATTATGAATCATGAATTGAATCATGAATCATGAATTGAATCATAAATAATGAATCATGAAATGAATCATAAATCATGAATTGAATCATGAATCATGAATTGAATCAGGAATCATAAATCATGAAATGAATCATGAAATGAATCATGAATCATAAATCGAATCATGAATCATAAATCATGATTGAATCATAAATCATGATTGAATCATAAATCATGAATCATGAATCGAATATCATGAATCATGAATCGACTCATGAATCATGAATTGAATCATGAATTATGAATCATGAATTGAATCATGAATCATGAATTGAATCATAAATAATGAATAATGAAATGAATCATGAATCATGAATCGAATCATGAATCATAAAACATGTATTGAATCATGAATCATGAAACATGAATTAAATCATGAATCATGAATCGAATCATGAATCATGAATTGAATCATGAATCATGAATTGAATTATGAATCAAGAATCATGAATCATGAATCATGTATCATGAATCATGAATCATGAATTGAATCATGAATCATGAATTGAATCATGAATTGAATCATGAGTCATGAATTGAATCATGAATCATGAATTGAATCATGAATCAAGAATCATGAATCATGAATCATGTATCATGAATCATGAATCATGAATTGAATCATGAATCATGAATTGAATCATGAATTGAATCATGAGTCATGAATTGAATCATGAGTCATGAATTGAATCATGAATCATGAATTGAATCATAAATCATGAATCATGAATTGAATCATGAATCATGAATCATGAATTGAATCATGAATCGAATCATGAATTGAATCATGAATCATGAATTGAATCATGAATCATGAATCATGAATTGAATCATGAATCATGAATCGAATCATGAATTGAATCATGAATCATGAATTGAATCATGAATCATGAATTGAATCATAAATCATAAATCATGAATTAAATCATGAATCATGAATTGAATCATGAATCATGAATCGAATCATGAATTATGAAATGAATCATGAAATGAATCATGAATCATGAATCGAATCATGAATCATAAAACATGTATTGAATCAGGCATCATGAATCATGAATTGAATCATGAATAATGAATCGAATCATGAATTGAATCATGAATCATGAATCATGAATTGAATCATGAATCATGAATTGAATCATAAATCATGAATCATGAATTGAATCATGAATCATGAATTGAATCATGAATCATGAATCGAATCATGAATCATGAATCAAGAATTGAATCATGAATCATGAATCGAATCATGAATCATGAATTGAATCATGAATCATGAATGGAATCATGAAATGAATCATGAAATGAATCATGAATCATGAATCGAATTATGAATCACGAATTGAATCATGCATCATGAATTGAATCATGAATCATAAATCGAATCATGAATCATGAATCATGAATTGAATCATGAATCATGAATCATGTATTGAATCATAAATCATGAATTGAATCATGAATTGAATCATGAATCATGAATCATGAATCGAACCATGAATCATGAAATAAATCATGAATTGAATCATAAATTGAATCATGAATCATGAATCATGAATCAAATCATGAATCATGAAATAAATCATGAATTGAATCAAGATTCATGAACCATGAATTGAATCATGAAATAAATCATGAATCATGAATTGAATCATAAATCATGAATCATAAATTTAATCATGAATCATGAATCGAATCATGAATCATGAATCAAGAATTGAATAATGAATCATGAATCGAATCATGAATCATGAAACGAATCATGAATTGAATCATGAATCAAGAATTAAATCATGAATCATAAATCGAATCATGAATCATGAATCATGAATTGAATTATGAATCATGAATTGAATCATGAATCATGAATCGAATCATGAATTGAATCATTAATCATGAATCATGAATTGAATCATGAATCATGAATCGAATCATGAATCATGACTCATGAATTGAATCATGAATCATGAATCGAATCATGAATCATGAAACGAATCATGAATTGAATCATGAATCATGAATCAAGAATTAAATCATGAATCATGAATTCAATTATGAATTAAATCAAGAATTGAATCATAAATTGAAACATGAATCATGAATCGAATCATGATCCATGAATCATGAATCGAATCATGATCCATGAATCATGAATCGAATCATGATCCATGAATCATGAATCGAATCATGATCCATGAATCATGAATCGAATCATGATCCATGAATCATGAATCGAATCATGATCCATAAATCTTGAATCGAATCATGAATCATGAATCATGAATGGAATCATGAATCGAATCATGAATCATGAATTTTATCATGAATCATGAATCACGAATCATGAATTGAAACTTGAATCATGAATCATGATTCATGAATTGAATCATGAATCATGAATCATGATCCATGAATCGAATCATGAATCATGAATTTTATCATGAATCATGAATCACGAATCATGAATTGAATCATGAATCATGAATCATGAATTGAATAATGAATCATGAATCGAATCATGAATCATGAATCATGAATTGAATCATGAATCATGAATTGAATCATGAATTGAATCATGAATTATGAATCATAAATTTAATCATTAATTGAATCATGAATTGAATCATTAATCATGAAATGAATCATGAATCATGAATTGTATCATGAATCATGAATTGAATCAGGAATCATGAATCATGAAATGAATCATGAAATTAATTATGAATCATGAATTGAATCATGAATCACAAATTGAATCATGCATCATGAATTGAATCATGAATTATAAATCGAATCATAAAATCATGAATCATGAATTGAATCATTAATCATGAATTAAATCATAAATCATGAATTGAATCATGAATTGAATCATGAATCATGAATCGAATCATGAATCATGAATCGAATCATGAATCATGAAATAAATTATGAATTGAATCATGAATTGAATCATGAATCATGAATCGAATCATGAATCATGAAATAAATCATGAATCATGAATTGAATCATAAATCATGAATCATGAATTTAATCATGAATCATGAATCGAATCATGAATCATGAATCAAGAATTGAATCATGAATCATGAATTGAATCATGAATCATGAATCAAGAATTGAATCATGAATCATGAATCGAATCATGAATCATGAATCATAATTTGAATCATGAATCATGAATCATGAATCGAATCATGAATTAAATCATGAGTCATGAATCATGAATTAAATCATAAATCATGAATCATGAATTTAATCATAATTTATGAATCGAATCATGATTCATGAATCATGAATCGAATCATGAAATGAATCATGAATCATGAATTAAATCATGAATCATGAATCATGTATCGAATCATGAATTTAATCATGAATCATGAATCGAATCATGAATTTAATCATGAATCATGAAATGAATCATGAATCATGAATCAAATCATGAATCATGAAATAAATCATGAATTGAATCAAGATTCATGAACCATGAATTGAATCATGAAATAAATCATGAATCATGAATTGAATCATAAATCATGAATCATAAATTTAATCATGAATCATGAATCGAATCATGAATCATGAATCAAGAATTGAATCATGAATCGAATCATGAATTATGAATCGAATCATGAATCATGAATTGAATCATGAATCTAATCATGAATTGAATCTTGAATCATGAATCATGAATTTATTCATGAATCATGAATCATGTATCGAATCATGAATTTAATCATGAATAATGAATCGAATCATAAATTTAATCATGAATCATGAATCGAATCATGAATCATGAATCATGAATTGAATCATGAATCATGAATCATGAATTGAATCAGGAATCATGAATCATGAATTGAATCATAAATCATGAATTGAATCATGAATCATGAAACATGAATTGAATCATGAATCATGAATCGAATCATAAATTGAGTAATGAATCATGAATCATGAATTGAATCATGAATCATGAATCGAATCATAAATTGAGTAATGAATCATGAATCATGAATTGAATCATGAATCATGAATTGAATCATAAATCATGAATCATGAATTGAATCATGAATCATGAATTGAATCATGAATCATGATTCGAATCATGAATCATGAATTGAATCATGAATCATGAAATGAATCATGAATTAAATCATGAATTCAAACATGAATCATGAATCGAATCATGAATTGAAACATGAATCATGAATCGAATCATGAATTGAATCAAGAATCATGAATTGAATTATGAATTGAATCAAGTATTGAATCATGAATTGAATCATGAATTATGAATCATGAATCAAATCATGAATCATGAATTGAATCATGAATCATGAATTATGAATTGAATCATGAATTATGAATCATGAATCAAATCATGAATCATGAATTGAATCATGAATCATAAATCATGAATCATGAATTGAATGATGAATCATGAATCATGAATTATGAATTGAATCATGAATCATGAATCATGAATTGAATCATGAATCATGAATTGAATCATGAATCATGTATCATGAATTGAATCATGAATTGAATCATGAATTATAAATCATAAATTGAATCATGAATTGAATCATGAATTTAATCATGAATCATGAATCATGAAATGAATCATGAATCATGAATTGAATCATGAATCATGAATTGAATCAGGAATCCTGATTTATGAAATGAATCATGAAATGAATCATGAATCATGAAATGAATCATGAATCATGAATTGAATCATGAATCATGAATTGAATCATGAATCATGTATCATGAATTGAATCATGAATTGAATCATGAATTATGAATCATAAATTGAATCATGAATTTAATCATGAATCATGAATCATGAAATGAATCATAAATCATGAATTGAATCATGAATCATGAATTGAATCAGGAATCCTGAATCATGAAATGAATCATGAAATGAATCATGAATCATGAAATGAATCATGAATCATGAATTGAATCATGAATCATGAATTAAATCATGAATCATGAATTGAATCATGAATCATAAATCGAGTCATGAATCATAAATCATGAATTGAATCATGAATCATGAATCATGAATTGAATCATAAATCATGAATCATGAATCGAATCATGAATCATGAATCATGAACCATGAATCATGAATCATGAATTGAATCATGAATTATGAATCATGAATTGAATCATGAATCATGAATTGAATCATAAATAATGAATCATGAAATGAATCATAAATCATGAATTGAATCATGAATCATGAATTGAATCAGGAATCATAAATCATGAAATGAATCATGAAATGAATCATGAATCATGAATTGAATCATGAATCACGAATTAAATCATGAATCATGATTGAATCATAAATCATGAAACATGAATCGAATATCATGAATCATGAATCGAATCATGAATCATGAACCATGAATCATGAATCGAATCATGAATCATGAATTGAATCATGAATTATGAATCATGAATTGAATCATGAATCATGAATTGAATCATAAATAATGAATAATGAAATGAATCATGAATCATGAATCGAATCATGAATCATAAAACATGTATTGAATCATGAATGATGAAACATGAATTAAATCATGAATCATGAATCGAATCATGAATCATGAATTGAATCATGAATCATGAATTGAATCATGAATCATGAATCATGAATCATGAATCATGAATCATAAATCATGAATCATGAATCGAATCATGAATCATGTATTGAATCATGAATCATGAATCACGAATTAAATCATGAATCATGAATTGAATCATGAATCATAAATCGAATCATGAATCATAAATCATGAATCATAAATCATGAATCATGAATCGAATCATGAATCATGAATCATGAACCATGAATCATGAATCATGAATTGAATCATGAATCATGAATCAAATCATGAATCATGAATCATGAATCATGAATTGAATCATGAATCATGAATCAAGAATTGAATCAGGAATCATGAATCATGAATTGAATCATAAATCATGAATTGAATCATGAATCATGAATTGAATCATGAATCATGAATCAAATCATAAATTGAGTAATGAATCATGAATTGAATCATGAATCATGAATCGAATCATAAATTGAGTAATGAATCATGAATTGAATCATGAATCATGAATCGAATCATAAATTGAGTAATGAATCATGAATTGAATCATGAATCATGAATTGAATCATGAATCATGAATTGAATCATAATTCATGAATCATGAATTGAATCATGAATCATGAATTGAATCATGAATTAAATCATGAATCATGAATCATGAATTTAATCATGAATCATGAATCATGTAACGAATCATGAATTTAATCATGAATAATGAATCGAATCATGAATCATGAATCGAGTCATGAATAATGAATCATGAATTGAATTATGAATCATGAATCAAATCATGAATCATGAATCATGAATCAAATCATGAATCATGAATCATGAATTGAATCAAGAATCATGAATCATGAATTAAATCAGGAATCATGAATCATGAATTGAATCATAAATCATGAATTGAATCATGAATCATGAAACATGAATTGAATCATAAATCATGAATTGAATCATGAATCATGAAACATGAATTGAATCATGAATCATGAATCGAATCATAAATTGAGTAATGAATCATGAATCATGAATTGAATCATGAATCATGAATCGAATCATAAATTGAGTAATGAATAATGAATCATGAATCATGAATTGAATCATGAATCATGAATTGAATCATGAATCATGAATTGAATCATGATTCGAATCATGAATCATGAATTGAATCATGAATCATGAATTGAATCATGAATCATGAAATGAATCATGAATTAAATCATGAATTCAAACATGAATCATGAATTGAATCATGAATTCAAACATGAATCATGAATCGAATCATGAATTGAATCAAGAATCATGAATTGAATTATGAATTGAATTAAGTATTGAATCATGAATTAAAACATGAATCATGAATCAAATCATGATTCATGAATCATGAATTGAATCATGAATCATGAATTGAATCATGAATCATGAATTATGAATTTAATCATGAATTATGAATCATGAATCAAATCATGAATCATGAATTGAATCATGAATCATGAATCATGAATTGAATGATGAATCATGAATCATGAATTATGAAATGAATCATGAATCATGAATTGAATCATGAATCATGAATTGAATCATGAATCATGTATCATGAATTGAATCATGAATTGGATCATGAATTATGAATCATAAATTGAATCATGAATTGAATCATGAATTTAATCATGAATCATGAATCATGAAATGAATCATAAATCTTGAATTGAATCATGAATCATGAATTGAATCAGGAATCCTGAATCATGAAATGAATCATGAAATGAATCATGAATCATGAAATGAATCATGAATCATGAATTGAATCATGAATCATGAATTGAATCATGAATTATGTATCATGAATTGAATCATGAATTGAATCATGAATTATGAATCATAAATTGAATCATGAATTTAATCATGAATCATGAAATGAATCATAAATCATGAATTGAATCATGAATCATGAATTGAATCAGGAATCCTGAATCATGAAATGAATCATGAAATGAATCATGAATCATGAATTGAATCATGAATCATGAATTAAATCATGAATCATGAATTGAATCATGAATCATAAATCGAATCATGAATCATAAATCATGAATTGAATAATGAATCATGAATCATGAATTGAATCATAAATCATGAATCATGAATCGAATCATGAATCATGAATCATGAACCATGAATCATGAATCATGAATTGAATCATGAATTATGAATCATGAATTGAATCATGAATCATGAATTGAATCATAAATAATGAATCATGAAATGAATCATAAATCATGAATTGAATCATGAATCATGAATTGAATCAGGAATCATAAATCATGAAATGAATCATGAAATGAATCATGAATCATGAATTGAATCATGAATCACAAATTAAATCATGAATCATGAATTGAATCATGAATCATAAATCGAATCATGAATCATAAATCATGATTGAATCATAAATCATGATTGAATCATAAATCATGAATCATGAATCGAATATCATGAATCATGAATCGAATCATGAATCATGAACCATGAATCATGAATCGAATCATGAATCATGAATTGAATCATGAATTATGAATCATGAATTGAATCATGAATCATGAATTGAATCATAAATAATGAATAATGAAATGAATCATGAATCATGAATCGAATCATGAATCATAAAACATGTATTGAATCATGAATGATGAAACATGAATTAAATCATGAATCATGAATCGAATCATGAATCATGAATTGAATCATGAATCATGAATTGAATCATGAATCATGAATTGAATCAGGAATCATGAATCATGAAATGAATCATAAAATGAATCATGAATCATGAATTGAATCATGAATCACGAATTGAATCATGCATCATGAATTGAATCATGAATCATAAATCGAATCATGAATCATGAATCATGAATTGAATCATGAATCATGAATCATGTATTGAATCATAAATCATGAATTGAATCATGAATTGAATCATGAATCATGAATCATGAATCATGAATCATGAATCGAATCATGAATCATGAAATAAATCATGAATTGAATCATAAATTGAATCATGAATCATGAATCATGAATCAAATCATGAATCATGAAATAAATCATGAATTGAATCAAGATTCATGAACCATGAATTGAATCATGAAATAAATCATGAATCATGAATTGAATCATAAATCATGAATCATAAATTTAATCATGAATCATGAATCGAATCATGATTCATGAATCAAGAATTGAATCATGATCATGAATTGAATCATGAATCATGAATCGAATCATGAATCATGAATTGAATCATGAATCATGAATTGAATCATGAATCATGAATCATGAATTGATTCATAAATCATTAATCATGAATTTAATCATGAATCGAATCATGAATTAAATCATGAATCATGAATCATGAATTTAATCATGAATCATGAATCGAATCATGAATCATGTATCAAATCATGAATTTAATCATGAATAATGAATCGAATCATAAATTTAATCATGAATCATGAATCGAATCATGAATCATGAATCATGAATCGAGTCATGAATAATGAATCATGAATTGAATCATGAATCATAAATCAAATCATGAATCATGAATCAAATCATGAATCATGAATCATGAATTGAATCATGAATCATGAATCATGAATTGAATCAGGAATCATGAATTGAATCATGAATCATGAATCATGAATTGAATCATGAATCATGAATCATGAATTGAATCATGAATCATGAATCGAATCATAAATTGAGTCATAAATCATGAATCATGAATTGAATCATGAATCAAATCATGAATCATGAATCGAATCATAAATTGAGTCATAAATCATGAATCATGAATTGAATCATGAATCAAATCATGAATCATGAAACATGAATTGAATCATGAATCATGAATTGAATCATGAATTATGAATTGAATCATGAATCATGAATTGAATCATGAATCATGATTCGAATCATGAATCATGAATTGAATCATGAATCATGAATTGAATCATGAATTAAATCATGAATTCAAACTTGAATCATGAATCGAATCATGAATTCAAACATGAATCATGAATCGAATCATGGATTGAATCAAGAATCATGAATTGAATTATGAATTGAATCAAGAATTGAATCATAAATTCAAACATGAATCATGAATCGAATCATGATTCATGAATCATGAATTGAATCATGAATCATGAATCATGAATTGAATCATGAATTATGAATCATGAATTGAATCATGAATCATGAATCATGAATTGAATCATGAATCATGAATTGAATCATGAATCATGAATTGAATCATGAATCATGAATTGAATCATGAATTAAATCATGAAATCAAACTTGAATCATGAATCGAATCATGAATTCAAACATGAATCACGAATCGAATCATGAATTGAATCAAGAATCATGAATTGAATTATGAATTGAATCAAGAATTGAATCATGAATTCAAACATGAATCATGAATCGAATCATGATTCATGAATCATGAATTGAATCATGAATCATGAATTGAATGATGAATCATGAATCATGAATTATAAATTAAATCATGAATCATGAATCATGAATTGAATCATGAATCATGAATCATGAATCATGAATTGAATCATGAATCATGAATTGAATAATGAATTGAATCATGAATCATGAATCATAAATTGAATCATGAATTGAATCATGAATTGAATGATGAATCATGAATCATGAATTATGAATTAAATCATGAATCATGAATTGAATCATGAATCATGAATCATGAATCATGAATTGAATCATGAATCATGAATCATGAATGATGAATCATGAATTGAATCATGAATCATGAATCATAAATTGAATCATGAATTGAATCATGAATTTAATTATGAATCATGAATCATGAAATTAATCATAAATCTTGAATTGAATCATGAATCATGAATTGAATCAGGAATCATGAATCATGAAATGAGTCATGAAATGAATCAGGAATCATGAAATGAATCATGAATCATGAATTGAATCATGAATCATGAATTAAATCATGAATCATGAATTGAATCATGAATCATAAATCGAATCATGAATCATAAATCATGAATCATGAATCGAATCATGAATCATGAATCATGAACCATGAATCATGAATCATGAATTGAATCATGAATTATGAATCATGAATTGAATCATGAATCATGAATTGAATCATAAATAAAGAATCATGAAATGAATCATAAATCATGATTGAATCATAAATCATGAATCATGAATCGAATATCATGAATCATGAATCGAATCATGAATCATGAAACATGAATCATGAATCATGAATCGAATTATGAATCATGAATTGAATCATGAATTATGAATCATGAATTGAATCATGAATCATGAATTGAATCATAAATAATGAATCATGAAATGAATCATGAATCATGAATCGAATCATGAATCATAAAACATGTATTGAATCATGAATCATGAAACATGAATTGAATCATGAATCATGAATCGAATCATGAATCATGAATTGAATCATGAATCATGAATTGAATCATGAATCATGAATCATGAATCATGAATCATGAATCATAAATCATGAATCATGAATCGAATCATGAATTGAATCATGAATCATGAATTGAATCATGAATCATGAATCGAATCATGAATCATGAATCATGAATCAAAACATGAATCATGAATCATGAATTGAATCATGAATCATGAATCATGAATTGAATCATGTATCATGAATCATGAATTGAATCATGAATCATGAATCGAATCATGAATTGAATCATGAATCATGAATTGAATCATAAATCATGAATTATGAATCGAATCATAAATCATGGATTGAATCATAAATCATAAATAATGAATTGAATCATGAATCGAATCATGAATCATAAAACATGAATTGAATCATGAATCATGAATCGAATCATGAATCAAGAATTGAATCATGAATCATGAATTGAATCATGAATCATGAATTGAATCATTAATCATGAATCATGAATCATGAATCATGAATCGAATCATGAATTGAATCATGAATCATGAATCATGAATCGAATCATGAATTGAATCATGAATCATGAATCATGAATTGAATCATGAATAATAAATCGAATCATGAATCATGAATTGAATCATGAATCATGAATCATGAATTGAATCATGAATCATGAATTGAATCATGAATCATGAATCATAAATCATGAATCGAATCATGAATTGAATCATGAATCATGAATCATGAATTGAATCATGAATCATGAATTGAATCATGAATCATGAATCAAATCATGAATCATGAATCGAATCATGAATCATGAATCATGCATTGAATTATGAATCATGAATCAAGAATTAAATCATGAATCATGAATTGAATTATGAATTGAATCGAGAATTGAATCATAAATTGAAATATAAATGATGAATCGAATCATGATCCATGAATCATGAATCGAATCATGATCCATAAATCATAAATCAAATCATGAATCATGAATTGAGAATCATGAATCGAATCATGAATTGAATCAAGAATCATGAATTGAATCATGAATCGAATCATGAATTGAATCATGAATCGAATCATGAATCATGAATTGAATCATGAATCATGATTCGAATCATGAATCATGAATTGAATCATGAATCATGAATTGAATCATGAATTAAATCATGAATTCAAACTTGAATCATGAATCGAATCATGAATTCAAACATGAATCATGAATCGAATCATTAATTGAATCAAGAATCATGAATTGAATTATGAATTGAATCAAGAATTGAATCATAAATTCAAACATGAATCATGAATCGAATCATGATTCATGAATCATGAATTGAATCATGAATCATGAATCATGAATTGAATCATGAATTATGAATCATGAATTGAATCATGAATCATGAATCATGAATTGAATCATGAATCATGAATTGAATCATGAATCATGAATTGAATCATGAATTAAATCATGAAATCAAACTTGAATCATGAATCGAATCATGAATTCAAACATGAATCATGAATCGAATCATGAATTGAATCAAGAATCATGAATTGAATTATGAATTGAATCAAGAATTGAATCATGAATTCAAACATGAATCATGAATCGAATCATGATTCATGAATCATGAATTGAATGATGAATCATGAATTGAATGATGAATCATGAATCATGAATTATAAATTAAATCATGAATCATGAATCATGAATTGAATCATGAATCATGAATCATGAATTGAATCATGAATCATGAATTGAATCATGAATTGAATGATTAATCATGAATCATAAATTGAATCATGAATTGAATCATGAATTGAATCATGAATTGAATGATGAATCATGAATCATGAATTATGAATTGAATCATGAATCATGAATTGAATCATGAATCATGAATCATGAATCATGAATCATGAATTGAATCATGAATCATGAATCATGAATCATGAATCATGAATTGAATCATGAATCATGAATCATAAATTGAATCATGAATTGAATCATGAATTTAATTATGAATCATGAATCATGAAATTAATCATAAATCATGAATTGAATCATGAATCATGAATTGAATCATGAATCACGAATTAAATCATGAATCATGAATTGAATCATGAATCATAAATCGAATCATGAATCATAAATCATGATTGAATCATAAATCATGAATCATGAATCGAATATCATGAATCATGAATCGAATCATGAATCATGAAACATGAATCATGAATCATGAATCGAATCATGAATCATGTATTGAATCATGAATTATGAATCATGAATTGAATCATGAATCATGAATTGAATCATAAATAATGAATCATGAAATGAATCATGAATCATGAATCGAATCATGAATCATGAATCGAATCATGAATCATAAAACATGTATTGAATCATGAATCATGAAACATGAATTGAATCATGAATCATGAATCGAATCATAAATCATGAATTGAATCATGAATCATGAATTGAATCATGAATCATGAATCATGAATCATAAATCATGAATCATGAATCATAAATCATGAATCATGAATCGAATCATGAATTGAATCATGAATCATGAATTGAATCATGAATCATGAATCGAATCATGAATCATGAATCATGAATCAAAACATGAATCATGAATCATGAATTGAATCATGAATCATGATTCATGAATCATGAATTGAATCATGAATCATGAATTGAATCATGAATCATGAATTGAATCATGTATCATGAATCATGAATTGAATCATGTATCATGAATCATGAATTGAATCATGAATCATGAATCGAATCATGAATTGAATCATGAATCGAATCATGAATTGAATCATGAATCATGAATTGAATCATGAATCATGAATTGAATCATAAATCATGAATCATGAATTGAATCATGAATCATGAATTGAATCATAAATCATAAATAATGAATTGAATCATGAATCGAATCATGAATCATAAAAAATGAATTGAATCATGAATCATGAATCGAATCATGAATTAAGAATTGAATCATGAATCATGAATTGAATCATGAATCATGAATTGAATCATTAATCATGAATCATGAATCATGAATCATGAATCGAATCATGAATTGAATCATGAATCATGAATCATGAATCGAATCATGAATTGAATCATGAATCATGAATCATGAATTGAATCATGAATAATAAATCGAATCATGAATCATGAATTGAATCATGAATCATGAATCATGAATTGAATCATGAATCATGAATTGAATCATGAATCATGAATCATAAATCATGAATCGAATCATGAATTGAATCATGAATCATGAATCATGAATTGAATCATGAATCATGAATCAAATCATGAATCATGAATCAAATCATGAATCATGAATCATGCATTGAATTATGAATCATGAATCAAGAATTAAATCATGAATCATGAATTGAATTATGAATTGAATCAAGAATTGAATCATAAATTGAAATATGAATGATGAATCGAATCATGATCCATGAATCATGAATCGAATCATGATCCATAAATCATAAATCAAATCATGAATCATGAATTGAGAATCATGAATCGAATCATGAATTGAATCAAGAATCATGAATTGAATCATGAATCATGAATCATGAATCGAATCATGAATCATGAATTGAATCATGAATCATGAATCACGAATCATGAATTGAATCATGAATCATGAATCATGAATTAAATCATGAATCATGAATCGAATCATGAGTCATGAATCATGAATTGAATCATGAATCACTAATCATGAATTGAATCATGAATTGAATCATGAATTATGAATCATAAATTGAATCATAAATTGAATCATTAATTGAATCATGAATCATGAAATGAATCATGAATTGAATCATGAATCATGAATTGAATCAGGAATTGTGAATCATGATATGAATCATGAAATAAATCATGAATCACAAATTGAATCATGCATCATGAATTGAATCATGAATTATAAATCGAATCATAAAATCATGAATCATGAATTGAATCATGAATTAAATCATAAATCATGAATTGAATTATGAATTGAATCATGAATCATGATTCATGAATCATGAATTGAATCATGAATCATGAATTGAATCATGAATCATGAAACATGAATCGAATCATGAATCATGAATCAAGAATTGAATCATGAATCATGAATCGAATCATGAATCATAAATCATGTATTAAATCATGAATCATGAATCATGAATCGAATCATGAATTGAATAATGAATCATGAATCATGAATTGAATCATAAATCATGAATCATGAATTTAATCATGAATTATGAATCGAATCATGAATCATAAATCATGAATCGAATCATGAAATGAATCATGAATCCTGAATTGAATCATGAATCATGAATCGAATCATTAATCATGAATCATGTATCGAATCATTAATCATGAATCATGTATTAAATCATGAATTTAATCATGAATCATGATTTGAATCATGAATTTAATCATGAATCATGAATCGAATCATGAATCATGAATCGAATCATGAATTGAATCATGAATCATGAATCATGAATTGAATCATGAATCATGAATCGAATCATGAATCATGAATCGAATCATGAATCATGAATCGAATCATGAATTGAATCATGAATCATGAATCATGAATCATGAATCATGAATCATGAATTGAATCATGAATCATGAATCGAATCATGAATCATGAAATGAATCATGAAATGAATCATGAATCATGACTCGAATCATGAATCATGAATCATGACTCGAATCATGAATCATGAATTGAATCTTAAATCATGAATCATGAATTGAATCATGAATCATGAATTGAATCATGAATCATGAATCATGAATCGAATCATGAATCATGAAATGAATCATAAATCATGAATTGAATCAGGAATCATGAATCATGACTCGAATCATAAATCATGAATCATGAATTGAATCATAAATCATGAATCATGAATTGAATCATGAATCATGAATCGAGTCATGAATAATGAATCATGAATTGAATCATAAATAATGAATCATGAAATGAATCATAAATCATGAATTGAATCATGAATCATGAATTGAATTAGGAATCAT
This sequence comes from Mixophyes fleayi, assembly GCF_038048845.1. Taxonomy (NCBI): domain Eukaryota; kingdom Metazoa; phylum Chordata; class Amphibia; order Anura; family Limnodynastidae; genus Mixophyes; species Mixophyes fleayi. The sequence continues at coordinate 96,035 of NW_027446532.1, read as the reverse complement.
AAATCATGAAATGAATCATGAAATGAATCATGAATCATGAATTGAATCATGAATCATAAATCGAATCATGAATCATAAATCATAATTGAATCATAAATCATGAATCATGAATCGAATATCATGAATCATGAATCGAATCATGAATCATGAAACATGAATCATGAATCATGAATCGAATCATGAATCATGAATTTAATCATGAATTATGAATCATGAATTGAATCATGAATCATGAATTGAATCATAAATAATGAATCATGAAATGAATCATGAATCATGAATCGAATCATGAATCATAAAACATGTATTGAATCATGAATCATGAAACATGAATTGAATCATGAATCATGAATCGAATCATGAATCATGAATTGAATCAGGAATCATGAATTGAATCATGAATCATGAATCATGAATCATGAATCATGAATCATAAATCATGAATCATGAATTGAATCATGAATCATGAATCGAATCATGAATTGAATCATGAATCATGAATCATGAATTGAATCATGAATCATGAATCGAATCATGAATCATATATCATGAATCAAAACATGAATCATGAATCATGAATTGAATCATGAATCATGATTCATGAATCATGAATTGAATCATGAATCATGAATTGAATCATGAATCATGAATTGAATCATAAATCATGAATCATGAATCGAATCATGAATCATGAATTGAATCATAAATCATAAATAATGAATTGAATCATGAATCGAATCATGAATCATAAAACATGAATTGAATCATGAATCATGAATCGAATCATGAATCAATAATTGAATCATGAATCATGAATTGAATCATGAATCATGAATTGAATCATTAATCATGAATCATGAATCATGAATCATGAATCGAATCATGAATTGAATCATGAATCATGAATCATGAATCGAATCATGAATTGAATCATGAATAATAAATCGAATCATGAATCATGAATTGAATCATGAATCATGAATCATGAATTGAATCATGAATCATGAATTGAATCATGAATCATGAATCATAAATCATGAATCGAATCATGAATTGAATCATGAATCATGAATCATGAATTGAATCATGAATCATGAATCAAATCATGAATCATGAATTGAATCATGAATCATGAATCATGCATTGAATTATAAATCATGAATCAAGAATTAAATCATGAATCATGAATTGAATTATGAATTGAATCAAGAATTGAATCATAAATTGAAATATGAATGATGAATCGAATCATGATCCATGAATCATGAATCGAATCATGATCCATAAATCATAAATCAAATCATGAATCATGAATTGAGAATCATGAATCGAATCATGAATTGAATCAAGAATCATGAATTGAATCATGAATCATGAATCGAATCATGAATCATGAATCATGAATCCAATCATGAATCATGAATTGAATCATGAATCATGAATCACGAATCATGAATTGAATCATGAATCATGAATCATGAATTAAATCATGAATCATGAATCGAATCATGAGTCATGAATCATGAATTGAATCATGAATCACTAATCATGAATTAAATCATGAATTGAATCATGAATTATGAATCATAAATTGAACCATAAATTGAATCATGAATTGAATCATGAATCATGAAATGAATCATGAATTGAATCATGAATCATGAATTGAATCAGGAATTGTGAATCATGATATGAATCATGAAATAAATCATGAATCACAAATTGAATCATGCATCATGAATTGAATCATGAATCATGAATTAAATCATAAATCATGAATTGAATCATGAATTGAATCATGAATCATGAATCATGAATCGAATCATAAATCATGAAATTAATTTTGAATTGAATCATGAATTGAATCATGAATCATGAAACATGAATCGAATCATGAATCATGAATCAAGAATTGAATCATGAATCATGAATCGAATCATGAATCATGAATCATGTATTAAATCATGAATCATGAATCATGAATCGAATAATGAATTGAATAATGAATCATGAATCATGAATTGAATCATAAATCATGAATCATGAATTTAATCATGAATTATGAATCGAATCATGAATCATGAATCGAATCATTAATCATGAATCATGTATCGAATCATTAATCATGAATCATGTATCGAATCATGAATTTAATCATGAATCATGATTTGAATCATGAATTTAATCATGAATCATGAATCGAATCATGAATCATGAATCGAATCATGAATTGAATCATGAATAATGAATCATGAATTGAATCATGAATCATGAATCGAATCATGAATCATGAAATGAATCATGAAATGAATCATGAATCATGACTCGAATCATGAATCATGAATCATGAATTGAATCATAAATCATGAATCATGAATTGAATCATGAATCATGAATTGAATCATGAATCATGAATCATGAATCAAATCATGAATCATGAAATGAATCATAAATCATGAATTGAATCAGGAATCATGAATCATGACTCGAATCATAAATCATGAATCATGAATTGAATCATAAATCATGAATCATGAATTGAATCATGAATAATGAATCGAGTCATGAATAATGAATCATAAATTGAATCATGAATCATAAATCAAATCATGAATCATGAATTAAATTATGAATCATGAATCATGAATTGAATCATGAATCATGAATCATGAATTGAATCAGGAATCATGAATCATGAATTGAATCATAAATCATGAATTGAATCATGAATCATGAATCATGAATTGAATCAGGAATCATGAATCGAATCATAAATTGAGTCATAAATCATGAATCATGAATTGAATCATGAATCAAATCATGAATCATGAATCGAATCATAAATTGAGTCATAAATCATGAATCATGAATTGAATCATGAATCAAATCATGAATCATGAATCATGAATTGAATCATGAATCATGAATTGAATCATGAATCATGAATTGAATCATGAATCATGAATCATGAATTGAATCATGAATCATGAATCGAATCATGAATCATGAATCATGTATCGAATCGTGAATTTAATCATGAATCATGATTTGAATCATGAATTTAATCATGAATCATGAATCGAATCATGAATCATGAATCGAATCATGAATTGAATCATGAATCATGAATCATGAATTGAATCATGAATCATGAATCGAATCATGAATCATGAAATGAATCATGAAATGAATCATGAATCATGACTCGAATCATGAATCATGAATCATGAATTGAATCATAAATCATGAATCATGAATTGAATCATGAATCATGAATTGAATCATGAATCATGAATCATGAATCGAATCATGAATCATGAAATGAATCATAAATCATGAATTGAATCAGGAATCATGAATCATGACTCGAATCATAAATCATGAATCATGAATTGAATCATAAATCATGAATCATGAATTGAATCATGAATAATGAATCGAGTCATGAATAATGAATCATAAATTGAATCATGAATCATAAATCAAATCATGAATCATGAATTAAATTATGAATCATGAATCATGAATTGAATCATGAATCATGAATCATGAATTGAATCAGGAATCATGAATCATGAATTGAATCATAAATCATGAATTGAATCATGAATCATGAATCATGAATTGAATCAGGAATCATGAATCGAATCATAAATTGAGTCATAAATCATGAATCATGAATTGAATCATGAATCAAATCATGAATCATGAATCGAATCATAAATTGAGTCATAAATCATGAATCATGAATTGAATCATGAATCAAATCATGAATCATGAATCATGAATTGAATCATGAATCATGAATTGAATCATGAATCATGAATTGAATCATGAATCATGAATTGAATCATAAATCATGAATCATGAATTGAATCATGAATCATGATTCGAATCATGAATCATGAATTGAATCATGAATTGAATCATGAATTATGAATCATAAATTGAATCATAAATTGAATCATGAATTGAATCATGAATTTAATTATGAATCATGAATTAAATCATGAATCATGAGTTGAATCATGAATCATAAATCGAATCATGAATCATAAATCATGAATCATAAATCATTAATCATGAATCGAATCATGAATCATGAATCATGAACCATAAATCATGAATCATGAATTGAATCATGAATTATGAATCATGAATTGAATCATGAATCATGAATTGAATCATAAATAATGAATCATGAAATGAATCATAAATCATGAATTGAATCATGAATCATGAATTGAATTATAAATCATAAATCATGAAATTAATCATGAAATGAATCATGAATCATAAATTGAATCATGAATCACGAATTAAATCATGAATCATGAATTGAATCATGAATCATAAATCGAATCATGAATCATAAATCGAATCATGAATCATAAATCATGATTGAATCATAAATCATGAATCATGAATCGAATATTATGAATCATGAATCGAATCATGAATCATGTACCATGAATCATGAATCATGAATCGAATCATGAATCATGAATCGAATCATGAATCATGAATTGAATCATGAATCATGAATTGAATCATAAATAATGAATCATGAAATGAATCATGAATCGAATCATGAATCATAAAACATGTATTGAATCATGAATCATGAAACATGAATTGAATCATGAATCATGAATCGAATCATGAATTATGAATTGAATCATGAATCATGAATTGAATCATGAATCATGAATCATGAATCATGAATCATGAATCATAAATCGAATCATGAATTGAATCATGAATCATGAATCATGAATTGAATCATGAATCATGAATCGAATCATGAATCATGAATCATGAATCAAAACATGAATCATGAATCATGAATTGAATCATGAATCATGAATTGAATCATGAATCATGAATTGAATCATGAATCATGAATCATGAATCATGAATCATGAATCATAAATCGAATCATGAATTGAATCATGAATCATGAATCATGAATTGAATCATCAATCATGAATCATGAATCATGAATCATGAATCATAAATCGAATCATGAATTGAATCATGAATCATGAATCATGAATTGAATCATGAATCATGAATCGAATCATGAATCATGAATCATGAATCAAAACATGAATCATGAATCATGAATCGAATCATGAATCATGAATCAAAACATGAATCATGAATCATGAATTGAATCATGAATCATGAATTGAATCATGAATCATAAATTGAATCATGAATCATGAATTGAAATAGGAATCATAAATCATGAAATGAATCATGAATCATGAATTGAATCATGAATCACGAATTAAATCATGAATCATGAATTGAATCATGAATCATAAATCGAATCATGAATCATAAATCATGATTGAATCATAAATCATGAATCATGAATCGAATATCATGAATCATGAATCGAATCATGAATCATGAAACATGAATCATGAATCATGAATCGAATCATGATCATGAATTGAATCATGAATTATGAATCATGAATTGAATCATGAATCATGAATTGAATCATAAATAATGAATCATGAAATGAATCATGAATGCTGAATTGAATCATGAATCATGAATCATGAATCATGAAATAAATCATGAATTGAATCATGAATCATGAATTGAATCATGAATCATGAATTAAATCATGAATCATGAATCAGGAATCAGGAATCATGAATTAAATCATAAATCATGAATCAATAAATGAATCATGAATTGAATCATGGATCAAGAATTGAATCATGAATCATGAATTGAATCATGAGTCATGAATTGAATCATGAATCATGTATTTAATCATGAATCATGAATTGAATCATGAATCATGAATTGAATCATAGATCATGAATAAAATCATGAATCATAAATCATGAATCATGAATTGAATCATGAATAATGAATCGAGTCATGAATAATGAATCATAAATTGAATCATGAATCATAAATCAAATCATGAATCATGAATTAAATTATGAATCATGAATCATGAATTGAATCATGAATCATGAATCATGAATTGAATCAGGAATCATGAATCATGAATTGAATCATAAATCATGAATTGAATCATGAATCATGAATCATGAATTGAATCAGGAATCATGAATCGAATCATAATTGAGTCATAAATCATGAATCATGAATTGAATCATGAATCAAATCATGAATCATGAATCGAATCATAAATTGAGTCATAAATCATGAATCATAAATTGAATCATGAATCAAATCATGGAATCATGAATTGAATCATGAATCATGAAATTGAATCATGAATCATGAATTGAATCATAAATCATGAATCATGAATTGAATCATGAATCATGATTCGAATCATGAATCATGAATTGAATCATGAATTGAATCATGAATTATGAATCATAAATTGAATCATAAATTGAATCATGAATTGAATCATGAATTTAATTATGAATCATGAATTAAATCATGAATCATGAATTGAATCATGAATCATAAATCGAATCATGAATCATAAATCATGAATCATAAATCATGAATCATGAATCGAATCATGAATCATGAATCATGAACCATAAATCATGAATCATGAATTGAATCATGAATTATGAATCATGAATTGAATCATGAATCATGAATCTGAATCATAAATAATGAATCATGAAATGAATCATAAATCATGAATTGAATCATGAATCATGAATTGAATTATAAATCATAAATCATGAAATTAATCATGAAATGAATCATGTATCATAAATTGAATCATGAATCACGAATTAAATCATGAATCATGAATTGAATCATGAATCATAAATCGAATCATGAATCATAAATCGAATCATGAATCATAAATCATGATTGAATCATAAATCATGAATCATGAATCGAATATTATGAATCATGAATCGAATCATGAATCATGTACCATGAATCATGAATCATGAATCGAATCATGAATCATGAATTGAATCATGAATCATGAATTGAATCATAAATAATGAATCATGAAATGAATCATGAATCGAATCATGAATCATAAAACATGTATTGAATCATGAATCATGAAACATGAATTGAATCATGAATCATGAATCGAATCATGAATTATGAATTGAATCATGAATCATGAATTGAATCATGAATCATGAATCATGAATCATGAATCATGAATCATAAATCGAATCATGAATTGAATCATGAATCATGAATCATGAATTGAATCATGAATCATGAATCGAATCATGAATCATGAATCATGAATCAAAACATGAATCATGAATCATGAATTGAATCATGAATCATGAATTGAATCATGAATCATGAATTGAATCATGAATCATGAATCATGAATCATGAATCATGAATCATGAATCATAAATCGAATCATGAATTGAATCATGAATCATGAATCATGAATTGAATCATGAATCATGAATCATGAATCATGAATCATGAATCATAAATCGAATCATGAATTGAATCATGAATCATGAATCATGAATTGAATCATGAATCATGAATCGAATCATGAATCATGAATCATGAATCAAAACATGAATCATGAATCATGAATCGAAATCAATGAAATCATGAATCATGAATCAAAACATGAATCATGAATCATGAATTGAATCATGAATCATGAATTGAATCATGAATCATAAATTGAATCATGAATCATGAATTGAAATAGGAATCATAAATCATGAAATGAATCATGAATCATGAATTGAATCATGAATCACGAATTAAATCATGAATCATGAATTGAATCATGAATCATAAATCGAATCATGAATCATAAATCATGATTGAATCATAAATCATGAATCATGAATCGAATATCATGAATCATGAATCGAATCATGAATCATGAAACATGAATCATGAATCATGAATCGAATCATGAATCATGAATTGAATCATGAATTATGAATCATGAATTGAATCATGAATCATGAATTGAATCATAAATAATGAATCATGAAATGAATCATGAATGCTGAATTGAATCATGAATCATGAATCATGAATCATGAAATAAAATCATGAATTGAATCATGAATCATGAATTGAATCATGAATCATGAATTAAATCATGAATCATGAATCAGGAATCAGGAATCATGAATTAAATCATAAATCATGAATCAATAAATGAATCATGAATTGAATCATGGATCAAGAATTGAATCATGAATCATGAATTGAATCATGAGTCATGAATTGAATCATGAATCATGTATTTAATCATGAATCATGAATTGAATCATGAATCATGAATTGAATCATAGATCATGAATAAAATCATGAATCATAAATCATGAATCATGAATTGAATCATGGAATAATGAATCGAGTCATGAATAATGAATCATAATTGAATCATGAATCATAAATCAAATCATGAATCATGAATTAAATTATGAATCATGAATCATGAATTGAATCATGAATCATGAATCATGAATTGAATCAGGAATCATGAATCATGAATTGAATCATAAATCATGAATTGAAATCATGAATCATGAATCATGAATTGAATCAGGAATCATGAATCGAATCATAAATTGAGTCATAAATCATGAATCATGAATTGATTCATGAATCAAATCATGAATCATGAATCGAATCATAAATTGAGTCATAAATCATGAATCATGAATTGAATCATGAATCAAATCATGAATCATGAATCATGAATTGAATCATGAATCATGAATTGAATCATGAATCATGAATTGAATCATGAATCATGAATTGAATCATAAATCATGAATCATGAATTGAATCATGAATCATGATTCGAATCATGAATCATGAATTGAAATCATGAATTGAATCATGAATTATGAATCATAAATTGAATCATAAATTGAATCATGAATTGAATCATGAATTTAATTATGAATCATGAATTAAATCATGAATCATGAATTGAATCATGAATCATAAATCGAATCATGAATCATAAATCATGAATCATAAATCATGAATCATGAATCGAATCATGAATCATGAATCATGAACCATAAATCATGAATCATGAATTGAATCATGAATTATGAATCATGAATTGAATCATGAATCATGAATTGAATCATAAATAATGAATCATGAAATGAATCATAAATCATGAATTGAATCATGAATCATGAATTGAATTATAAATCATAAATCATGAAATTAATCATGAAATGAATCATGAATCATAAATTGAATCATGAATCACGAATTAAACCATGAATCATGAATTGAATCATGAATCATAAATCGAATCATGAATCATAAATCGAATCATGAATCATAAATCATGATTGAATCATAAATCATGAATCATGAATCGAATATTATGAATCATGAATCGAATCATGAATCATGTACCATGAATCATGAATCATGAATCGAATCATGAATCATGAATTGAATCATGAATCATGAATTGAATCATAAATAATGAATCATGAAATGAATCATGAATCGAATCATGAATCATAAAACATGTATTGAATCATAAATCATAAAACATGTATTGAATCATAAATCATGAAACATGAATTGAATCATGAATCATGAATCGAATCATGAATTATGAATTGAATCATGAATCATGAATTGAATCATGAATCATGAATCATGAATCATGAATCATGAATCATAAATCGAATCATGAATTGAATCATGAATCATGAATCATGAATTGAATCATGAATCATGAATCGAATCATGAATCATGAATCATGAATCAAAACATGAATCATGAATCATGAATTGAATCATGAATCATGAATTGAATCATGAATCATGAATTGAATCATGAATCATAAATCGAATCATGAATCATAAATCGAATCATGAATCATAAATCATGATTGAATCATAAATCATGAATCATGAATCGAATATTATGAATCATGAATCGAATCATGAATCATGTACCATGAATCATGAATCATGAATCGAATCATGAATCATGAATTGAATCATGAATCATGAATTGAATCATAAATAATGAATCATGAAATGAATCATGAATCGAATCATGAATCATAAAACATGTATTGAATCATAAATCATGAAACATGAATTGAATCATGAATCATGAATCGAATCATGAATTATGAATTGAATCATGAATCATGAATTGAATCATGAATCATGAATCATGAATCATGAATCATGAATCATAAATCGAATCATGAATTGAATCATGAATCATGAATCATGAATTGAATCATGAATCATGAATCGAATCATGAATCATGAATCATGAATCAAAACATGAATCATGAATCATGAATTGAATCATGAATCATGAATTGAATCATGAATCATGAATTGAATCATGAATCATGAATCATGAATCATGAATCATTAATCATGAATCATAAATCGAATCATGAATTGAATCATGAATCATGAATCATGAATTGAATCATGAATCATGAATCATGAATCATGAATCATGAATCATAAATCGAATCATGAATTGAATCATGAATCATGAATCATGAATTGAATCATGAATCATGAATCGAATCATGAATCATGAATCATGAATCAAAACATGAATCATGAATCATGAATCGAATCATGAATCATGAATCATGAATCAAAACATGAATCATGAATCATGAATTGAATCATGAATCATGAATTGAATCATGAATCATGAATTGAATCATGAATCATGAATTAATAGGAATCATAAATCATGAAATGAATCATGAATCATGAATTGAATCATGAATCACGAATTAAATCATGAATCATGATCATGATGAATCATGAATCATAAATCGAATCATGAATCATAAATCATGATTGAATCATAAATCATGAATCATGAATCGAATATCATGAATCATGAATCGAATCATGAATCATGAAACATGAATCATGAATCATGAATCGAATCATGAATCATGAATTGAATCATGAATTATGAATCATGAATTGAATCATGAATCATGAATTGAATCATAAATAATGAATCATGAAATGAATCATGAATGCTGAATTGAATCATGAATCATGAATCATGAATCATGAAATAAATCATGAATTGAATCATGAATCATGAATTGAATCATGAATCATGAATTGAATCATAAATAATGAATCATGAAATGAATCATAAATCATGAATTGAATCATGAATCATGAATTGAATTATAAATCATAAATCATGAAATTAATCATGAAATGAATCATGAATCATAAATTGAATCATGAATCACGAATTAAATCATGAATCATGAATTGAATCATGAATCATAAATCGAATCATGAATCATAAATCGAATCATGAATCATAAATCATGATTGAATCATAAATCATGAATCATGAATCGAATATTATGAATCATGAATCGAATCATGAATCATGTACCATGAATCATGAATCATGAATCGAATCATGAATCATGAATTGAATCATGAATCATGAATTGAATCATAAATAATGAATCATGAAATGAATCATGAATCGAATCATGAATCATAAAACATGTATTGAATCATAAATCATGAAACATGAATTGAATCATAAATCATGAATCGAATCATGAATTATGAATTGAATCATGAATCATGAATTGAATCATGAATCATGAATCATGAATCATGAATCATGAATCATAAATCGAATCATGAATTGAATCATGAATCATGAATCATGAATTGAATCATGAATCATGAATCGAATCATGAATCATGAATCATGAATCAAAACATGAATCATGAATCATGAATTGAATCATGAATCATGAATTGAATCATGAATCATGAATTGAATCATGAATCATGAATCGAATCATGAATTGAATCATGAATCATGAATTGAATCATGAATCATGAATCATGAATCATGAATCATAAATCGAATCATGAATTGAATCATGAATCATGAATCATGAATTGAATCATGAATCATGAATTGAATCATGAATCATGAATCATGAATCATGAATCATGAATCGAATCATGAATTGAATCATGAATCATGAATCATGAATTGAATCATGAATCATGAATCATGAATCATGAATCATGAATCATAAATCGAATCATGAATTGAATCATGAATCATGAATCATGAATTGAATCATGAATCATGAATCGAATCATGAATCATGAATCATGAATCAAAACATGAATCATGAATCATGAATCGAATCATGAATCATGAATCATGAATCAAAACATGAATCATGAATCATGAATTGAATCATGAATCATGAATTGAATCATGAATCATGAATTGAATCATGAATCATGAATTAATAGGAATCATAAATCATGAAATGAATCATGAATCATGAATTGAATCATGAATCACGAATTAAATCATGAATCATGAATTGAATCATGAATCATAAATCGAATCATGAATCATAAATCATGATTGAATCATAAATCATGAATCATGAATCGAATATCATGAATCATGAATCGAATCATGAATCATGAAACATGAATCATGAATCATGAATCGAATCATGAATCATGAATTGAATCATGAATTATGAATCATGAATTGAATCATGAATCATGAATTGAATCATAAATAATGAATCATGAAATGAATCATGAATGCTGAATTGAATCATGAATCATGAATCATGAATCATGAAATAAATCATGAATTGAATCATGAATCATGAATTGAATCATGAATCATGAATTAAATCATGAATCATGAATCAGGAATCAGGAATCATGAATTAAATCATAAATCATGAATCAATAAATGAATCATGAATTGAATCATGGATCAAGAATTGAATCATGAATCATGAATTGAATCATGAGTCATGAATTGAATCATGAATCATGTATTTAATCATGAATCATGAATTGAATCATGAATCATGAATTGAATCATAGATCATGAATAAAATCATGAATCATAAATCATGAATCATGAAATGAATCATGAATCATGAATTTAATCATGATTCATGATTCATGATTCAATTCATGAATCATGATTCGATTCATGATTCATGAATTGAATCATGAATCATGAATCATGAATCATAAATTGAATCATGATACATGAATCATGAATCATGAATCAAATCATGATTCATGAATCATGAATCATGAATCGAATGATGATTCATGAATCATGAATCATGAATCGAATGATGATTCATGAATTGAATCATGAATCACGAATTAAATCATGAATCATGAATTGAATCATGAATCATAAATCGAATCATGAATCATAAATCGAATCATGAATCATAAATCATGATTGAATCATAAATCATGAATCATGAATCGAATATTATGAATCATGAATCGAATCATGAATCATGTACCATGAATCATGAATCATGAATCGAATCATGAATCATGAATTGAATCATGAATCATGAATTGAATCATAAATAATGAATCATGAAATGAATCATGAATCGAATCATGAATCATAAAACATGTATTGAATCATGAATCATGAAACATGAATTGAATCATGAATCATGAATCGAATCATGAATTATGAATTGAATCATGAATCATGAATTGAATCATGAATCATGAATCATGAATCATGAATCATGAATCATAAATCGAATCATGAATTGAATCATGAATCATGAATCATGAATTGAATCATGAATCATGAATCGAATCATGAATCATGAATCATGAATCAAAACATGAATCATGAATCATGAATTGAATCATGAATCATGAATTGAATCATGAATCATGAATTGAATCATGAATCATGAATCATGAATCATGAATCATGAATCATAAATCGAATCATGAATTGAATCATGAATCATGAATCATGAATTGAATCATGAATCATGAATCATGAATCATGAATCATGAATCATGAATCATAAATCGAATCATGAATTGAATCATGAATCATGAATCATGAATTGAATCATGAATCATGAATCGAATCATGAATCATGAATCATGAATCAAAACATGAATCATGAATCATGAATCGAATCATGAATCATGAATCATGAATCAAAACATGAATCATGAATCATGAATTGAATCATGAATCATGAATTGAATCATGAATCATGAATTGAATCATGAATCATGAATTGAATCATGAATCATGAATTGAAATAGGAATCATAAATCATGAAATGAATCATGAATCATGAATTGAATCATGAATCACGAATTAAATCATGAATCATGAATTGAATCATGAATCATAAATCGAATCATGAATCATAAATCATGATTGAATCATAAATCATGAATCATGAATCGAATATCATGAATCATGAATCGAATCATGAATCATGAAACATGAATCATGAATCATGAATCGAATCATGAATCATGAATTGAATCATGAATTATGAATCATGAATTGAATCATGAATCATGAATTGAATCATAAATAATGAATCATGAAATGAATCATGAATGCTGAATTGAATCATGAATCATGAATCATGAATCATGAAATAAATCATGAATTGAATCATGAATCATGAATTGAATCATGAATCATGAATTAAATCATGAATCATGAATCAGGAATCAGGAATCATGAATTAAATCATAAATCATGAATCAATAAATGAATCATGAATTGAATCATGGATCAAGAATTGAATCATGAATCATGAATTGAATCATGAGTCATGAATTGAATCATGAATCATGTATTTAATCATGAATCATGAATTGAATCATGAATCATGAATTGAATCATAGATCATGAATAAAATCATGAATCATAAATCATGAATCATGAAATGAATCATGAATCATGAATTTAATCATGATTCATGATTCATGATTCAATTCATGAATCATGATTCGATTCATGATTCATGAATTGAATCATGAATCATGAATCATGAATCATAAATTGAATCATGATACATGAATCATGAATCATGAATCAAATCATGATTCATGAATCATGAATCATGAATCGAATGATGATTCATGAATCATGAATCATGAATCGAATGATGATTCATGAATTGAATCATGAATCATGAATCATGAATCATGAATTGAATCATGATTCATAAATCATGAATCATGAATCGAAACATGATTTATGAATCATGAATCATGAATCGATTCATAAATCATAATTTGAATCATAAATCTTGAATCATTAAATGAATCATGATTTGAATCATGAATTATAAATTGATTCATGAATCATGAATTGAATCATGAGTCATGAATTGAATCATGAATCATGAATTGAATCATGAATCCTTAATTGAATCATGAATCATGAATCATGAAATAAATCATGAATTGAATCATGAATCATGAATTGAATCATGAATCATGAATTAAATCATGAATCATGAATCATGAATCAGAAATCAGGAATCATGAATTAAATCATAAATCATGAATCAATAAATGAATCATGAATTGAATCATGGATCAAGAATTGAATCATGAATCATGAATTGAATCATGAGTCATGAATTGAATCATGAATCATGTATTTAATCATGAATCATGAATTGAATCATGAATCATGAATTGAATCATGGATCATGAATAAAATCATGAATCATAAATCATGAGTCATGAAATGAATCATGAATCATGAATTTAATCATGATTCATGATTCATGATTCAATTTATGAATCATGATTCGATTCATGATTCATGAATTGAATCATGAATCATGAATCATGAATCATGAATCATAAATTGAATCACGATTCATGAATCATGAATCATGAATCAAATCATGATTCATGAATCATGAATCATGAATCGAATGATGATTCATGAATCATGAATCATGAATCGAATGATGATTCATGATTCATGAATCATGAATCGATTCATAAATCATGAATTGAATCATAAATCTTGAATCATTAAATGAATCATGATTTGAATTATGAATTATAAATTGATTCATGAATCATGAATTGAATCATGAGTCATGAATTGAATCATGAATCATGAATTGAATCATGAATCCTGAATTGAATCATGAATCATGAAATAAATCATGAATTGAATCATGAATCATGAATTGAATCATGAATCATGAATTAAATCATGAATCATGAATCATGAATCAGAAATCAGGAATCATGAATTAAATCATAAATCATAAATCAATAAATGAATCATGAATTGAATCATGGATCAAGAATTGAATCATGAATCATTAATTGAATCATGAGTCATGAATTGAATCATGAATCATGTATTTAATCATGAATCATGAATTGAATCATGAATCATGAATTGAATCATGGATCATGAATCATGAATCATGAAATGAATCATGAATTAAATCATGAATCATGAATAAAATCAGGAATCATAAATCAGGAATCATGAAATGAATCATGAATCATGAATTTAATCATGATTCATGATTCATGATTCATGATTCAATTCATGAATCATGATTTGATTCATGATTCATGAATTGAATCATGAATCATGAATCATGAATCATGAATTATAAATTGAATCATGATTCATGAATCATGAATCATGAATCAAATCATGATTCATGAATCATGAATCGAATGATGATTCATGAATCATGAATCATGAATCGAATGATGATTCATGAATTGAATTATGAATCATGAATCATGAATCATGAATCATGAATTGAATCATGATTCATAAATCATGAATCATGAATCGAATCATGATTTATGAATCATGAATCATGAATCGATTCATAAATCATGAATTGAATCATAAATCTTGAATCATTAAATGAATCATGATTTGAATCATGAATTATAAATTGATTCATGAATCATGAATTGAATCATGAGTCATGAATTGAATCAAGAATCATGAATTGAATCATGAATCCTGAATTGAATCATGAATCATGAATCATGAAATAAATCATGAATTGAATCATGAATCATGAATTGAATCATGAATCATGAATTAAATCATGAATCATGCATCATGAATCAGAAATCAGGAATCATGAATTAAATCATAAATCATGAATCAATAAATGAATCATGAATTCAATCATGGATCAAGAATTAAATCATGAATCATTAATTGAATCATGAGTCATGAATTGAATCATGAATCATGTATTTAATCATGAATCATGAATTGAATCATGAATCATGAATTGAATCATGGATCATGAATCATGAATCATGAAATGAATCATGAATTAAATCATGAATCATGAATAAAATCATGAATCATAAATCATGAATAAAATCATGAATCATAAATCATGCATCATGAATTTAATCATGATTCATGATTCATGATTCATGATTCAACTCATGAATCATGATTTGATTCATGATTCATGAATTGAATCATGATTCATGAATCATGAATCGAATGATGATTCATGAATCATGAATCATGAATCGAATGATGATTCATGAATTGAATCATGAATCATGAATCATGAATCATGAATCATGAATTGAATCATGATTTATAAATCATGAATCATGAATCGAATCATGATTTATGAATCATGAATCATGAATCGATTCATAAATCATGAATTGAATCATAAATCTTGAATCATTAAATGAATCATGATTTGAATCATGAATTATAAATTGATTCATGAATCATGAATTGAATCATGAGTCATGAATTGAATCATGAATCCTGAATTGAATCATGAATCATGAATCATGAATCATGAACTAAATCATGAATCATGAATCAGGAATCAGGAATCATGAATTAAATCATAAATCATGAATCAATAAATGAATCATGAATTTAATCATGGATCAAGAATTGAATCATGAATCATGAATTGAATCATGAGTCATGAATTGAATCATGAATCATGTATTTAATCATGAATCATGAATTGAATCATGAATCATGAATTGAATCATGGATCATGAATCATGAATCATGAAATGAATCATGAATTGAATCATGAATCATGAATAAAATCATGAATCATAAATCATGAATCATGAATTGAATCATGAATCCTGAATTGAATCATGAATCATGATTAATGAAATAAATCATGAATTGAATCATGAATCATGAATTGAATCATGATTTATGAATCATGAATCATGAATCGATTCATAAATCATGAATTGAATCACAAATCTTGAATCATTAAATGAATCATGATTTGAATCATGAATTATAAATTGATTCATGAATCATGAATTGAATCATGAGTCATGAATTGAATCATGAATCATGAATTGAATCATGAATCCTGAATTGAATCATGAATCATGAATCATGAATCATGAAATAAATCATGAATTGAATCATGAATCATGTATTTAATCATGAATCATGAATTGAATCATGAATCATGAATTGAATCATGGATCATGAATCATGAATCATGAAATGAATCATGAATTGAATCATGAATCATGAATAAAATCATGAATCATAAATCATGAATCATGAATTGAATCATGAATCCTGAATTGAATCATGAATCATGATTAATGAAATAAATCATGAATTGAATCATGAATCATGAATTGAATCATGATTTATGAATCATGAATCATGAATCGATTCATAAATCATGAATTGAAACACAAATCTTGAATCATTAAATGAATCATGATTTGAATCATGAATTATAAATTGATTCATGAATCATGAATTGAATCATGAGTCATGAATTGAATCATGAATCATGAATTGAATCATGAATCCTGAATTGAATCATGAATCATGAATCATGAATCATGAAATAAATCATGAATTGAATCATGAATCATGAATTGAATCATGAATCATGAATTAAATCATGAATCATGAATCAGGAATCAGGAATCATGAATTAAATCATAAATCATGAATCAATAAATGAATCATGAATTGAATCATGGATCAAGAATTGAATCATGAATCATGAATTGAATCATGAGTCATGAATTGAATCATGAATCGTGTATTTAATCATGAATCATGAATTGAATCATGAATCATGAATTGAATCATGGATCATGAATCATGAATCATGAAATGAATCATGAATTGAATCATGAATCATGAATAAAATCATGAATCATAAATCATGAATCATGAATTGAATCATGAATCCTGAATTGAATCATGAATCAGGAATCAGGAATCATGAATTGAATCATGAATTGAATCATGATTTATGAATCATGAATCATGAATCTAATCATGATTCATGAATCATAAATCATGAATTGAATCATAAATCATGAAACATTAAATGAATCATGAATTGAATCATGGATCATGAATTGAATTATGAATCATAATTTGAATCATGATTCATGAATCATGAATCAAGAATCAAATCATGATTCATGAATCATGAATCGAATGATGATTCATGAATCATGAATCATGAATCGAATGATGATTCATTAATCATGAATCATGAATCAAATCATGATTCATGAATTGAATCATGAATCATGAATCATGAATCATGAATCGAATCACGATTTATGAATCATGAGTCATGAATTGAATCATGAATCATGAATTGAATCATGAATCCTGAATTGAATCATGAATCATGAATCATGAAATAAATCATGAATTGAATCATGAATTGAATCATGAATCATGAATTAAATCATGAATCATGAATCATGAATCAGGAATCAGGAATCAGGAATCATGAATTGAATCATGAATCATGAATTGAATCATGATTTATGAATCATGAATCATGAATCCAATCATGATTCATTAATCATGAATTGAATCACGATTTATGAATCATGAATCATGAATCTAATCATGATTCATGAATCATGAATCGAATCATGATTCATGAATCATGAATCGAATCATAAATCATGAATTGAATCATAAATCATGAAACATTAAATGAATCATGAATTGAATCATGAATCATTAATTAAATCATGAATCATGTATTTATTCATGAATCATGAATTGAATCATGAATCATGAATTGAATCATGAATCATGAATTGAATCATGGATCATGAATCATGAATCATGAAATGAATCATGAATTTAATCATGATTCATGATTCATGATTCAATTCATGAATCATGAATCATGAATCAAATCATGATTCATAAATCATGAATCGAATGATGATTCATAAATTGAATCATTAATCATGAATCATGAATCATGAATTGAATCATGAATTGAATCATGAATCATGAATTGAATCATGAATTGAATCATGAATCATGAATTGAATCATGAATCAGGAATGAGGAATCATGAATTGAATCATGAGTCATGAATCATGAATTGAATCATAATTCATGAATCATGGAATGAATCATGAATCATGAATTGAATCATGATTCATGAATCATGAACTGAATCATGATTCATGAATTATGAATTGAATCATGAATTGAATCATGATTCATGAATCATAATTCAAATCATGAATCATGAATTGAATCATGAATCATGAATTGAATCATGAATCATGAATCGAATCATGAATCATGAATTGAATCATGAATCATGAATTGAATCATGAATCATGAATCGAATCATAATTCATGAATCATGAATCATTAATTGAATCATGATTCATGAATTAAATCATGAATTGAATCATGAATCATGAATCATGAATTGAATCATTATTCATGAATTATTAAATGAATCATGAATCATGAAATGAATCATGATTCATGAATTGAATCATGAATTGAATCATGAATCATGAATTGAATCATAATTTATGAATCATGAAATAAATCATGAATCATGAATTGAATCATGATTCATGAATCATGAATTGAATCATGATTCATGAATCATGAATTGAATCATGAATTGCATCATGAATCGAATCATGAATCATGAATCATGAATTGAATCATGATTTACGAATCATGAATCATGAATTGAATCATGATTAATGAATCGTGAATCATGAATCAAATCATGAATCATGAATCAGGAATCAGGAATCATGAATTGAATCATGAATCATGAATTGATTCATGATTTATGAATCATGAATCATGAATCTAATCATGATTCATGAATCATGAATTGAATCATGATTTATGAATCATGAATCATGAATCTAATCATGATTCATGAATCATGAATCATGAATCGAATCATGATTCATGAATCATGAATCGAATCATGATTCATGAATCATGAATCGAATCATAAATCATGAATTGAATTATAAATCATGAAACATTAAATGAATCATGAATTGAATCATGAATCATTAATTGAATCATGAATCATGTATTTATTCATGAATCATGAATTGAATCATGAATCATGAATTGAATAATGGATCATGAATCATGAATCATGAAATGAATCATGAATTGAATCATGAATCATGAATAAAATCATGAATCATAAATCATGATTCATGATTCAATTCATGAATCATGAATCATGAATCAAATCATGATTCATGAATCATGAATCGAATGATGATTCATGAATCATGAATCATGAATCGAATGATGATTCATGAATCATGAATCATGAATCGAATGATGATTTATAAATTGAATCATGAATCATAAATCATGAATCATGAATTGAATCATGAACTGAATCATGAATCATAAATTGAATAATGAATTGAATCATGAATCATGAATTGAATCATGAATCAGGAATCAGGAATCAGGAATCATGAATTGAATCATGAGTCATGAATCATGAATTGAATCAAAATTCATGAATCATGGAATGAATCATGAATCATGAATTGAATCATGATTCATGAATCATGAACTGAATCATGATTCATGAATTATGAATTGAATCATGAATTGAATCATGATTCATGAATCATAATTCAAATCATGAATCATGAGTTGAATCATGAATCATGAATTGAATCATGATTCATGAATTAAATCATGAATTGAATCATGAATCATGAATTGAATCATAATTTATGAATCATGAAATGAATCATGAATCATGAATTGAATCATGATTCATGAATCATGAATTGAATCATGATTCATGAATCATGAATTGAATCATGATTCATGAATCATGAATTGAATCATGAATTGCATCATGAATCGAATCATGAATCATGAATCATGAATTGAATCATGATTTATGAATCATGAATCATGAATTGAATCATGATTCATGAATCGTGAATCATGAATCAAATCATAAATCATGAATCATGAATTGAATCATGATTTATGAATCATGAATCATAAATCGAATCATGATTCATGAATCATGAATCATGAATCGAATCATGATTCATGAATCATGAATCATGAATCAAATCATAAATCATGAATCATTAAATGAATCATGAGTCAGGAATTGAATCATGAATCATGTATTTAATCATGAATCATGAATTGAATCATGAATCATGAATTGAATCATGAATCATGAATTGAATCATGAATCATGAATCATGAATCCTGAAATGAATCATGAATTGAATCATGAATCATGAATAAAATCATGAATCATAAATCATGAATCATGAAATGAATCATGAATCATGAATTTAATCATGATTCATGATTCATGATTCATGATTCAATTCATGAATCATGAATCATGAATTATAAATTGAATCATGAATCATGAATCATGAATCATGAATCATAAATCGAATCATGATTCATGAATCATGAATCGAATCATAAATCATGAATTGAATCATAAATCATGAAACATTAAATGAATCATGAATTGAATCATGAATCATTAATTGAATCATGAATCATGTATTTATTCATGAATCATGAATTGAATCATGAATCATGAATAAAATCATGAATCATAAATCATGAATCATGAAATGAATCATGAATTATGAATTTAATCATGATTCATGATTCATGATTCAATTCATGAATCATGAATCATGAATCAAATCATGATTCATGAATCATGAATTGATTGATGATTCATGAATCATGAATCATGAATCGAATGATGATTCATGAATCATGAATCATGAATCGAATGATGATTCATAAATTGAATCATGAATCATGAATTGAATCATGAATTGAATCATGAATCATGAATTGAATCATGAATCATGAATTGAATCAGGAATCAGGAATCAGGAATCATGAATTGAATCATGAGTCATGAATCATGAATTGAATCATGAGTCATGAATCATGAATTGAATCATGATTCATGAATCATGAACTGAATCATGATTCATGAATTATGAATTGAATCATGAATTGAATCATGATTCATGAATCAAATCATAAATCATGAATCATTAAATGAATCATGAGTCATGAATTGAATGATGAATCATGTATTTAATCATGAATCATGAATTGAATCATGAATCATGAATTGAATCATGAATCATGAATTGAATCATGAATCATGAATCATGAAATGAATCATGAATTGAATCATGAATCATGAATACAATCATGAATCATAAATCATGAATCATGAAATGAATCATGAATGATGAATTTAATCATGATTCATGATTCATGATTCATGATTCAATTCATGAATCATGAATCATGAATCATAAATTGAATCATGAATCATGAATCATGAATCATGAATTAAAAATTGAATCATGATTCATGAATCATGAATCATGAATCAAATCATGATTCATGAATCATGAATCGAATGATGATTCATGAATCATGAATCATGAATCGAATGATGATTCATTAATCATGAATCATGAATTGAATGATGATTCATGAATTGAATCATGAATCATGAATTGAATCATGATTCATGAATCATGAATTGAATCATGAATTGAATCATGAATCGAATCATGAATCATGAATCATGAATTGAATCATGATTTATGAATCATGAATCATAAATCGAATCATGATTCATGAATCATGAATCATGAATCGAATCATGATTCATGAATCATGAATTAAATCATAAATCATGAATCATTAAATGAATCATGAATTGAATCATGAATCATTAATTGAATCATGAGTCATGAATTGAATCATGAATCATGTATTTAATCATGAATCATGAATTGAATCATAAATCATGAATAAAATCATGAATCATAAATCATGAATCATGA
This sequence comes from Mixophyes fleayi, assembly GCF_038048845.1. Classification (NCBI taxonomy): domain Eukaryota; kingdom Metazoa; phylum Chordata; class Amphibia; order Anura; family Limnodynastidae; genus Mixophyes; species Mixophyes fleayi. The sequence continues at coordinate 72,041 of NW_027446532.1, read as the reverse complement.
ATAAAATCATGAATCATGAATTTAATCATGATTCATGATTCAATTCATGAATCATGATTTGATTCATGATTGATGAATTGAATCATGAATCATGAATCATGAATCAAATCATGATTCATGAATCATGAATCGAATGATGATTCATGAATCATGAATCATGAATCTAATGATGATTCATGAATCATGAATCATGAATCGAATGATGATTCATGAATTGAATCATGAATCATAAATCATGAATCATGAATCGAATCATGATTTATGAATCATGAATCATGAATCGAATCATAAATCATGAATTGAATCATAAATCTTGAATCATTAAATGAATCATGATTAGAATCATGAATTATAAATTGATTCATGAATCATGAATTGAATCATGAGTCATGAATCTAATCATGAATCATGAATTGAATCATGAATTATAAATTGATTCATGAATCATGAATTGAATCATGAGTCATGAATCTAATCATGAATCATGAATTGAATCATGAATCCTGAATTGAATCATGAATCATGAATCATGAATCATGAATCATGAAATAAATCATGAATTGAATCATGAATCATGAATTGAATCATGAATCATGAATCATGAATCAGGAATCAGGAATCATGAATTGAATCATGAATCATGAATTATGAATTGAATCATGATTTATGAATCATGAATCATGAATCTAATCATGATTTATGATTCATGAATCATGAATCGAATCATGATTCATGATTAATGAATCGAATAATGATTCATGAATCATGAATCGAATCATAAATCATGAATTGAATCATAAATCATGAAACATTAAATGAATCATGAATTGAATCATGGATCATGAATTGAACCATGAATCATGAATTGAATCATGAGTCATGAATTGAATCATGAATCATGTGTTTAATCATGAATCATGAATTGAATCATGAATCATGAATTGAATCATGAATCATGAATTGAATCCTGAATCATGAATCATGAATCATGAAATGAATCATGAATTGAATCATGAATTATGAATTGAATCATAAATCATGAAACATTAAATGAATCATGAATTGAATCATGGATCATGAATTGAACCATGAATCATGAATTGAATCATGAGTCATGAATTGAATCATGAATCATGTGTTTAATCATGAATCATGAATTGAATCATGAATCATGAATTGAATCATGAATCATGAATTGAATCCTGAATCATGAATCATGAATCATGAAATGAATCATGAATTGAATCATGAATTATGAATTGAATCATGAATCATAAATCATGAATTATGAATCATGAATTGAATCATGGATCATGAATTGAATCATGAATCATGAATTGAATCATGAGTCATGAATTGAATCATGAATCATGTGTTTAATCATGAATCATGAATTGAATCATGAATCATGAATTGAATCATGAATCATGAATAAAATCATGAATCATAAATCATAAATCATGAAATGAATCATGAATTGAATCATTAATCATGAATTAAATCATGAATCATGAATCATGAATTGAATCATGAATCATGAATTGAATCATGAATCATGAATCATGAATTGAATCATGAATCATGAATTGAATCATGAATCATGAATTGAATCATGAATCATAAATCATGAATTATGAATCATGAAATGAATCATGAATTATGAATCATGAAATGAATCATGAATCATGAATTGAATCATGAATCATGAATTGAATCATGAATCATGAATCATGAATCAGGAATCAGGAATCATGAATTGAATCATGAATCATGAATTATGAATTGAATCATGATTTATGAATCAGGAATCAGGAATCATGAATAAAATCATGAATCATAAATCATAAATCATGAAATGAATCATGAATTGAATCATTAATCATGAATTAAATCATGAATCATGAATCATGAATTGAATCATGAATCATGTATTTAATCATGAATTGAATCATGAATCATGAATTGAATCATGGATCATGAATCATGAATCATGAATCATGAATTGAATCATGAATTGAATCATGAATCATGAATTGAATCATGAATTGAATCATGAATCATGAATTGAATCATGAATCAGGAATCAGGAATCAGGAATCATGAATTGAATCATGAGTCATGAATTGAATCATAATTCATGAATCATGGAATGAATCATGAATCATGAATTGAATCATGATTCATGAATTGAATCATGAATCATGAATTGAATCATGAATCATGAATCAGGAATCAGGAATCATGAATTGAATCATGAATCATGAATTATGAATTGAATCATGATTTATGAATCATGAATCATGAATCTAATCATGATTTATGATTCATGAATCATGAATCGAATCATGATTCATGAATCATGAATCGAATCATGGATCATGAATTGAATCATGAATCATGAATTGAATCATGAGTCATGAATTGAATCATGAATCATGTGTTTAATCATGAATCATGAATTGAATCATGAATCATGAATTGAATCATGAATCATGAATCATGAATTGAATTCTGAATCATGAATCATGAATCATGAAATGAATCATGAATTGAATCATGAATTATGAATTGAATCATGAATCATGAATTGAATCATGAATCATAAATCATGAATTATGAATCATGAATTGAATCATTAATCATGAATTGAATCATGAATCATGAATAAAATCATGAATCATAAATCATAAATCATGAAACGAATCATGAATTGAATCATTAATCATGAATTAAATCATGAATCATGAATCATGAATTGAATCATGAATCATGAATCATGAATTGAATCATGAATCATGAATTGAATCATGAATCATGAATTGAATCATGAATCATAAATCATGAATTATGAATCATGAAATGAATCATGAATCATGAATTGAATCATGAATCATGAATTGAATCATAAGTCATGAATTGAATCATGAATCATGTATTTAATCATGAATTGAATCATGAATCATGAATTGAATCATGGATCATGAATCATGAATCATGAATCATGAATCATGAATTGAATCATGAATTGAATCATGATTCATGAATCATGAATCATGAATCAAATCATAAATCATGAATCATTAAATGAATCATGAGTCATGAATTGAATCATGAATCATGTATTTAATCATGAATCATGAATTGAATCATGAATCATGAATTGAATCATGAATCATGAATTGAATCATGAATCATGAATCATGAATCATGAAATGAATCATGAATTGAATCATGAATCATGAATAAAATCATGAATCATAAATCATGAATCATGAAATGAATCATGAATCATGAATTTAATCATGATTCATGATTCATGATTCAATTCATGAATCATGAATCATGAATCATAAATTGAATCATGAATCATGAATCATGAATCATGAATCATAAATCGAATCATGATTCATAAATCGAATCATGATTCATGAATCATGAATCGAATCATAAATCAAGAATTGAATCATAAATCATGAAACATTAAATGAATCATGAATTGAATCATGAATCATTAATTGAATCATGAATCATGTATTTATTCATGAATCATGAATTGAATCATGAATCATGAATTGAATCATGGATCATGAATCATGAAATGAATCATGAATTGAATCATGAATCATGAATAAAATCATGAATCATAAATCATGAAATGAATCATGAATCATGAATTTAATCATGATTCATGATTCATGATTCATGATTCAATTCATGAATCATGAATCAAATCATGATTCATGAATCATGAATCAAATGATGATTCATGAATCATGAATCAAGAATTTAATCATGATTCATGATTCATGATTCATGATTCAATTCATGAATCATGAATCAAATCATGATTCATGAATCATGAATCAAATGATGATTCATGAATCATGAATTGAATTATGATTCATGAATCATGAATCATGAATCGAATAATGATTCATAAATTGAATCATGAATCATGAATCATGAATTGAATCATGAATTGAATCATGAATCATGAATTGAATCATGAATTAAATCATGAATCATGAATTGAATCATGAATCAGGAATCAGGAATCATGAATTGAATCATGAGTCATGAATCATGAATTGAATCATAATTCATGAATCATGGAATGAATCATGAATCATGAATTGAATCATGATTCATGAATCATTAACTGAATCATGATTCATGAATTATGAATTGAATCATGAATTGAATCATGATTCATGAATCATAATTCAAATCATGAATCATGAATGGAATCATGAATCATGAATTGAATCATGATTCATGAATTAAATCATGAATTGAATCATAATTTATGAATCATGAAATGAATCATGAATCATGAATTGAATCATGATTCATGAATCATGAATTGAATCATGATTCATGAATCATGAATTGAATCATGAATTGCATCATGAATCGAATCATGAATCATGAATCATGAATTGAATCATGATTCATGAATCATGAATCATGAATTGAATCCTGATTCATGAATCGTGAATCATGAATCGAATCATAAATCATGAATCATGAATTGAATCATGATTTATGAATCATGAATCATAAATCGAATCATGATTCATGAATCATGAATCATGAATCGAATCATGATACATGAATCATGAATCATGAATCAAATCATAAATCATGAATCATTAAATGAATCATGAGTCATGAATTGAATCATGAATCATGTATTTAATCATGAATCATGAATTGAATCATGAATCAAGAATTGAATCATGAATCATGAATCATGAAAAGAATCATGAATTGAATCATGAATCATGAATTGAATCATGAATCATGAATAAAATCATGAATCATAAATCATGAATCATGAAATGAATCATGAATCATGAATTTAATCATGATTCATGATTCATGATTCATGATTCAATTCATGAATCATGAATCATGAATCGTAAATTGAATCATGAATCATGAATCATGAATCATAAATTGAATCATGATTCATGAATCATGAATCAAATCATGATTCATGAATCATGAATCGAATGATGATTCATGAATCATGAATCATGAATCGAATGATGATTCATGAATCATGAATCATGAATCGAATGATGATTCATGAATTGAATCATGAATCATGAATTGAATCATGATTCATGAATCATGAATTGAATCATGAATTGAATAATGAATCGAATCATGAATCATGAATTGAATCATGATTTATGAATCATGAATCATGAATTGAATCATGATTCATGAATCGTGAATCATGAATCGAATCATAAATCATGAATCATGAATTGAATCATGATTTATGAATCATGAATCATAAATCGAATCATGATTCATGAATCATGAATCATGAATCGAATCATGATTCATGAATCATGAATTAAATCATAAATCATGAATCATTAAATGAATCATAAATTGAATCATGAATCATTAATTGAATCATGAGTCATGAATTCAATCATGAATCATGTATTTAATCATGAATCATGAATTGAATCATACATCATGAACAAAATCATGAATCATAAATCATGAATCATGAAATGAATCATGAATCATGAATTTAATCATGATTCATGATTCATGATTCATGATTCAATTCATGAATCATGATTCGATTCATGATTCATGAATTGAATCATGAATCATGAATCATGAATCAAATCATGATTCATGAATCATGAATCGAATGATGATTCATGAATCATGAATCATGAATCGAATGATGATTCATGAATCATGAATCATGAATCGAATGATGATTCATGAATTGAATCATGAATCATGAATCATGAATCAAATCATGATTCATGAATCATGAATCGAATGATGATTCATGAATCATGAATCATGAATCGAATGATGATTCATGAATCATGAATCATGAATCGAATGATGATTCATGAATTGAATCATGAATCATGAATCATGAATCATGAATTGAATCATGATTCATGAATCATGAATCATGAATCGAATCATGATTTATGAATCATGAATCATGAATCGAATCATAAATCATTAATTGAATCATAAATCTTGAATCATTAAATGAATCATGATTAGAATCATGAATTATAAATTGATTCATGAATCATGAATTGAATCATGAGTCATGAATCTAATCATGAATCATGAATTGAATCATGAATCCTGAATTGAATCATGAATCATGAATCATGAATCATGAAATAAATCATGAATTGAATCATGAATCATGAATTGAATCATGAATCATGAATTGAATCATGAATCATGAATTGAATCATGAATCATGAATCAGGAATCAGGAATCAGGAATCATGAATTGAATCATGAATCATGAATCATGAATTGAATCATGATTTATGAATCATGAATCATGAATCTAATCATGATTTATGATTCATGAATCATGAATCGAATCATGATTCATGAATCATGAATCGAATCATGATTCATGAATCATGAATCATGAATCGAATCATAAATCATGAATTGAATCATAAATCATGAAACATTAAATGAATCATGAATTGAATCATGGATCATGAATTGAATCATGAATCATGAATTGAATCATGAGTCATGAATTGAATCATGAATCATGTATTTAATCATGAATCATGAATTGAATCATGAATCATGAATTGAATCATGGATCATGAATAAAATCATGAATCATAAATCATGAATCATGAAATGAATCATGAATTGAATCATGAATCATGAATTAAATCATGAATCATGAATCATGAATTGAATCATGAATCATGAATCATGAATCATGAAATGAATCATGAATTGAATCATGAATTATGAATTGAATCATGAATCATGTATTTAATCATGAATCATGAATTGAATCATACATCATGAATAAAATCATGAATCATAAATCATGAATCATGAAATCAATCATGAATCATGAATTTAATCATGATTCATGATTCATGATTCATGATTCAATTCATGAATCATGATTCGATTCATGATTCATGAATTGAATCATGAATCATGAATCATGAATCAAATCATGATTCATGATTCATGAATCGAATGATGATTCATGAATCATGAATCATGAATCGAATGATGATTCATGAATCATGAATCATGAATCGAATGATGATTCATGAATTGAATCATAAATCATGAATCATGAATCAAATCATGATTCATGAATCATGAATCGAATGATGATTCATGAATCATGAATCATGAATCGAATGATGATTCATGAATCATGAATCATGAATCGAATGATGATTCATGAATTGAATCATGAATCATGAATCATGAATCATGAATTGAATCATGATTCATAAATCATGAATCATGAATCATGAATCGAATCATAAATCATGAATTGAATCATGAATCATGAATCATGAATCAAATCATGAATCATGAATCATGAATTGAATCATGATTCATAAATCATGAATCATGAATCGAATCATGATTTATGAATCATGAATCATAAATCGAATCATAAATCATGAATTGAATCATAAATCTTGAATCATTAAATGAATCATGATTAGAATCATGAATTATAAATTGATTCATGAATCATGAATTGAATCATGAGTCATGAATCTAATCATGAATCATGAATTGAATGATGAATCCTGAATTGAATCATGAATCATGAATCAAGAATCATGAAATAAATCATGAATTGAATCATGAATCATGAATTGAATCATGAATCATGAATTGAATCATGAATCATGAATTGAATCATGAATCATGAATCATGAATCAGGAATCAGGAATCATGAATTAAATCATGAATCATGAATCATGAATTGAATCATGATTTATGAATCATGAATCATGAATCTAATCATGATTTATGATTCATGAATCATGAATCGAATCATGATTCATGAATCATGAATCGAATCATGATTCATGAATCATGAATCATGAATCGAATCATAAATCATGAATTGAATCATAAATCATGAAACATTAAATGAATCATGAATTGAATCATGGATCATGAATTGAATCATGAATCATGAATTGAATCATGAGTCATGAATTGAGTCATGAATCATGTATTTAATCATGAATCATGAATTGAATCATGAATCATGAATTGAATCATGGATCATGAATAAAATCATGAATCATAAATCATGAATCATGAAATGAATCATGAATTGAATCATGAATCATGAATTGAATCATGAATCATGAATTAAATCATGAATCATGAATCATGAATTGAATCATGAATCATGAATCATGAATCAGGAAATGAATCATGAATTGAATCATTAATTATGAATTGAATCATGAATCATGTATTTAATCATGAATCATGAATTGAATCATGAATCATGAATTGAATCATGAATCATGAATCATGAAATGAATCATGAATTGAATCATGAATCATGAATAAAATCATGAATCATAAATCATGAATCATAAATTGAATCATGAATCATGAATCATGAATCATGAATCATAAATTGAATCATGATCCATGAATCATGAATCATTAATCGAATGATTATTCATGAATCATGAATCGAATGATGATTCATGAATCATGAATCATGAATCGAATGATGATTCATGAATCATGAATCATGAATCGATTGATGATTCATGAATTGAGTCATGAATCATGAATTGAATCATGATTCATGAATCATGAATTGAATCATTAATTGAATCATGAATCGAATCATGAATCATGAATCATGAATTGAATCATGATTTATGAATCATGAATCATGAATTGAATCATGATTCATGAATCGTGAATCATGAATCGAATCATAAATCATGAATCATCAATTGAATCATGATTTATGAATCATGAATCATAAATCGAATCATGATTCATGAATCATGAATCATGAATCGAATCATGATTCATGAATCATGAATTAAATCATAAATCATGAATCATTAAATGAATCATAAATTGAATCATGAATCATTAATTGAATCATGAGTCATGAATTGAATCATGAATCATGTATTTAATCATGAATCATGAATTGAATCATACATCATGAATAAAATCATGAATCATAAATCATGAATCATGAAATGAATCATGAATCATGAATTTAATCATGATTCATGATTTATGATTCATGATTCAATTCATGAATCATGATTCGATTCATGATTCATGAATTGAATCATGAATCATGAATCATGAATCAAATCATGATTCATGAATCATGAATCAAATGATGATTCATGAATCATGAATCATGAATCGAATGATGATTCATGAATCATGAATCATGAATCGAATGATGATTCATGAATTGAATCATAAATCATGAATCATGAATCAAATCATGAATCATGAATCATGAATCGAATGATGATTCATGAATCATGAATCATGAATCGAATGATGATTCATGAATCATGAATCATGAATCGAATGATGATTCATGAATTGAATCATGAATCATGAATCATGAATCATGATTTGAATCATGATTCATAAATCATGAATCATGAATCGAATCATGATTTATGAATCATGAATCATGAATCGAAACATAAATCATGACTTGAATCATGAATCATGAATCATGAATCAAATCATGATTCATGAATCATGAATCGAATGATGATTCATGAATCATGAATCATGAATCGAATGATGATTCATGAATCATGAATCATGAATCGAATGATGATTCATGAATTGAATCATGAATCATGACTCATGAATCAAATCATGATTCATGAATCATGAATCGAATGATGATTCATGAATCATGAATCATGAATCGAATGATGATTCATGAATCATGAATCATGAATCGAATGATGATTCATGAATTGAATCATGAATCATGAATCATGAATCATGAATTGAATCATGATTCATAAATCATGAATCATGAATCGAATCATGATTTATGAATCATGAATCATGAATCATGAATTGAATCATGATTCATAAATCATGAATCATGAATCGAATCATGATTTATGAATCATGAATCATGAATCGAATCATAAATCATGAATTGAATCATAAATCTTGAATCATTAAATGAATCATGATTAGAATCATGAATTATAAATTGATTCATGAATCATGAATTGAATCATGAGTCATGAATCTAATCATGAATCATGAATTGAATCATGAAAACTGAATTGAATCATGAATCATGAATCATGAATCATGAAATAAATCATGAATTGAATCATGAATCATGAATTGAATCATGAATCATGAATTGAATCATGAATCATGAATCATGAATCAGAAATCAGGAATCATGAATTGAATCATGAATCATGAATCATGAATTGAATCATGATTTATGAATCATGAATCATGAATCTAATCATGATTTATGATTCATGAATCATGAATCGAATCATGATTCATGAATCATGAATCGAATCATGATTCATGAATCATGAATCGAATCATGATTCATGAATCATGAATCATGAATCGAATCATAAATCATGAATTGAATCATAAATCATGAAACATTAAATGAATCATGAATTGAATCATGGATCATGAATTGAATCATGAATCATGAATTGAATCATGAGTCATGAATTGAATCATGAATCATGTATTTAATCATGAATCATGAATTGAATCATGAATCATGAATTGAATCATGGATCATGAATAAAATCATGAATCATAAATCATGAATCATGAAATGAATCATGAATTGAATCATGAATCATGAATTAAATCATGAATCATGAATCATGAATTGAATCATGAATCATGAATCATGAAATGAATCATGAATTGAATCATGAATCATGAATAAAATCATGAATCATAAATCATGAATCATGAAATGAATCATGAATCATGAATTTAATCATGATTCATGATTCATGATTCATGATTCAATTCATGAATCATGAATCATGAATCATAAATTGAATCATGAATCATGAATCATGAATCATGAATCATAAATTGAATCATGAATCATGAATCGAATGATGATTCATGAATCATGAATCATGAATCGAATGATGATTCATGAATCATGAATCATGAATCGAATGATGATTCATGAATTGAATCATGAATCATGAATTGAATCATGATTCATGAATCATGAATTGAATCATTAATTGAATCATGAATCGAATCATGAATCATGAATCATGAATTGAATCATGATTTATGAATCATGAATCATGAATTGAATCATGATTCATGAATCGTGAATCATGAATCGAATCATAAATCATGAATCATGAATTGAATCATGATTTATGAATCATGAATCATAAATCGAATCATGATTCATGAATCATGAATCATGAATCGAATCATGATTCATGAATCATGAATTAAATAATAAATCATGAATCATTAAATGAATCATAAATTGAATCATGAATCATTAATTGAATCATGAGTCATGAATTGAATCATGAATCATGTATTTAATCATGAATCATGAATTGAATCATACATCATGAATAAAATCATGAATCATAAATCATGAATCATGAAATGAATCATGAATCATGAATTTAATCATGATTCATGATTCATGATTCATGATTCAATTCATGAATCATGATTCGATTCATGATTCATGAATTGAATCATGAATCATGAATCATGAATCAAATCATGATTCATGAATCATAAATCGAATGATGATTCATGAATCATGAATCATGAATCATGAATCGAATGATGATTCATGAATCATGAATCATGAATCGAATGATGATTCATGAATCATGAATCATGAATCATGAATCGAATGATGATTCATGAATCATGAATCATGAATCGAATGATGATTCATGAATTGAATCATGAATCATGAATCATGAATCAAATCATGATTCATGAATCATGAGTCGAATGATGATTCATGAATCATGAATCATGAATCGAATGATGATTCATGAATCATGAATCATGAATCGAATGATGATTCATGAATTGAATCATGAATCATGAATGTTGAATCATGAATTGAATCATGATTCATAAATCATGAATCATGAATCGAATCATGATTTATGAATCATGAATCATGAATCGAATCATAAATCATGAATTCAATCATAAATCTTGAATCATTAAATGAATCATGATTAGAATCATGAATTATAAATTGATTCATGAATCATGAATTGAATCATGAGTCATGAATCTAATCATGAATCATGAATTGAATCATGAATCCTGAATTGAATCATGAATCATGAATCATGAATCATGAAATAAATCATGAATTGAATCATGAATCATGAATTGAATCATGAATCATGAATTGAATCATGAATCATGAATCAGGAATCAGGAATCAGGAATCATGAATTGAATCATGATTTATGAATCATGAATCATGAATCTAATCATGATTCATGAATCATGAATCGAATCATGATTCATGTATCATGAATCATGAATCGAATCATAAATCATGAATTGAATCATAAATCATGAAACATTAAATGAATCATGAATTGAATCATGGATCATGAATTGAATCATGAATCATGAATTGAATCATGAGTCATGAATTGAATCATGAATCATGTATTTAATCATGAATCATGAATTGAATCATGAATCATGAATTGAATCATGGATCATGAATAAAATCATGAATCATAAATCATGAATCATGAAATGAATCATGAATTGAATCATGCATCATGAATTAAATCATGAATCATGAATCATGAATTGAATCATGAATCATGAATCATGAATCATGAAATGAATCATGAATTGCATCATGAATTATGAATTGAATCATGAATCATGAATTGAATCATGAATCATAAATCATGAATTATGAATCATGAAATGAATCATTAATCATGAATTGAATCATGAATCATGAATAAAATCATGAATCATAAATCATGAAATGAATCATGAATTAAATCATTAATCATGAATTAAATCATGAATCATGAATCATGAATTGAATCATGAATCATGAATCATGAATTGAATCATGAATCATGAATTGAATCATGAATCATGAATTGAATCATGAATCATGAATCATGAATTGAATCATGAATCATGAATCATGAATTGAATCATGAATCATGAATTGAATCATGAATCATGAATTGAATCATGAATCATAAATCATGAATTATGAATCATGAAATGAATCATGAATCATGAATTAAATCATGAATCATGAATTGAATCATAAGTCATGAATTGAATCATGAATCATGTATTTAATCATGAATTGAATCATGAATCATGAATTGAATCATGAATCATGAATTGAATCATGAATCAGGAATCAGGAATCATGAATTGAATCATGAGTCATGAATCATGAATTGAATCATAATTCATGAATCATGGAATGAATCATGAATCATAATTCAAATCATGAATCATGAATTGAATCATGAATCATGAATTGAATCATGATTCATGAATTAAATCATGAATTGAATCATGAATCATGAATCATGAATTGAATCATAATTCATGAATTATTAAATGAATCATGAATCAGGAATTGAATCATGATTCATGAATTGAATAATGAATTGAATCATGAATCATGAATTAAATCATAATTTATGAATCATGAAATGAATCATGAATCATGAATTGAATCATGATTCATGAATCATGAATTGAATCATGATTCATGAATCATGAATTGAATCATGAATCATGAATTGAATCATGATTCATGAATCATGAATTGAATCATGAATTGCATCATGAATCGAATCATGAATCATGAATTGAATCATGATTTATGAATCATGAATCATGAATTGAATCATGATTCATGAATTGTGAATCATGAATCGAATCATAAATCATGAATCATGAATTGAATCATGATTTATGAATCATGAATCATGAATCGAATCATAAATCATGAATCATTAAATGAATCATGAGTCATGAATTGAATCATGAATCATGTATTTAATCATGAATCATGAATTGAATCATAAATCATGAATAAAATCATGAATCATGAATTGAATCATGAATCATGAATAAAATCATGAATCATAAATCATGAATCATGAAATGAATCATGAATCATGAATTTAATCATGATTCATGATTCATGATTCATGATTCAATTCATGAATCATGAATCATGAATCATAAATTGAATCATGAATCATGAATCATGAATCATGAATCATAAATTGAATCATGATTCATGAATCATGAATCATGAATCAAATCATGATTCATGAATTATGAATCGAATGATGGTTCATGAATCATGAATTATGAATCGAATGATGATTCATGAATCATGAATCATGAACCGAATGATGATTCATGAATTGAATCATGAATCATGAATTGAATCATGATTCATGAATCATGAATTGAATCATGAATTGAATCATGAATCGAATCATGAATCATGAATCATGAATTGAATCATGATTTATGATCATGAATCATGAATTGAATCATGATTCATGAATCGTGAATCATGAATCGAATCATAAATTATGAATCATGAATTGAATCATGAATTGAATCATGAATCATTAATTGAATCATGAGTCATGAATTGAATCATGAATCATGTATTTAATCATGAATCATGAATTGAATCATAAATCATGAATAAAATCATGAATCATAAATCTTGAATCATTAAATGAATCATGATTAGAATCATGAATTATAAATTGATGCATGAATCATGAATTGAATCATGAGTCATAAATCTAATCATGAATCATGAATTGAATAATGAATCCTGAATTGAATCATGAATCATAAATCATGAAATAAATCATGAATTGAATCATGAATCATGAATTGAATCATGAATCATGAATTGAATCATGAATCATGAATTGAATCATGAATCAGGAATCAGGAATCAGGAATCAGGAATCATGAATTGAATCATGAATCATGAATTGAATCATGATTTATGAATCATGAATCATGAATCTAATCATGATTTATGATTCATTAATCATGAATCGAATCATGAATCATGATTCGATTCATGATTCATGAATTGAATCATGAATCATGAATCATTAATCAAAATCATTATTCATGAATCATGAATCGAATGATGATTCATGAATCATGAATCATGAATTATGAATCGAATGATGATTCATGAATCATGAATCATGAATCGAATGATGATTCATGAATTGAATCATGAATCATGAATCATGAATCAAATCATGAATCATGAATCATGAATCGAATGATGATTCATGAATCATGAATCATGAATCGAATGATGATTCATGAATCATGAATCATGAATCGAATGATGATTCATGAATCATGAATCATGAATCGAATGATGATTCATGAATTGAATCATGAATCATGAATTGAATCATGATTCATAAATCATGAATCATGAATCGAATCATGATTTATGAATCATGAATCATGAATCGAATCATAAATCATGAATTGAATCATGAATCATGAATCATGAATCATGAATCATAAATTGAATCATGATCCATGAATCATGAATCATTAATCGAATGATTATTCATGAATCATGAATCGAATGATGATTCATGAATCATGAATCATGAATCGAATGATGATTCATGAATCATGAATCATGAATCGATTGATGATTCATGAATTGAGTCATGAATCATGAATTGAATCATGATTCATGAATCATGAATTGAATCATTAATTGAATCATGAATCGAATCATGAATCATGAATTGAATCATGATTTATGAATCATGAATCATGAATTGAATCATGATTCATGAATCGTGAATCATGAATCGAATCATAAATCATGAATCATCAATTGAATCATGATTTATGAATCATGAATCATAAATCGAATCATGATTCATGAATCATGAATCATGAATCGAATCATGATTCATGAATCATGAATTAAATCATAAATCATGAATCATTAAATGAATCATAAATTGAATCATGAATCATTAATTGAATCATGAGTCATGAATTGAATCATGAATCATGTATTTAATCATGAATCATGAATTGAATCATACATCATGAATAAAATCATGAATCATAAATCATGAATCATGAAATGAATCATGAATCATGAATTTAATCATGATTCATGATTTATGATTCATGATTCAATTCATGAATCATGATTCGATTCATGATTCATGAATTGAATCATGAATCATGAATCATGAATCAAATCATGATTCATGAATCATGAATCAAATGATGATTCATGAATCATGAATCATGAATCGAATGATGATTCATGAATCATGAATCATGAATCGAATGATGATTCATGAATTGAATCATAAATCATGAATCATGAATCAAATCATGAATCATGAATCATGAATCGAATGATGATTCATGAATCATGAATCATGAATCGAATGATGATTCATGAATCATGAATCATGAATCGAATGATGATTCATGAATTGAATCATGAATCATGAATCATGAATCATGATTTGAATCATGATTCATAAATCATGAATCATGAATCGAATCATGATTTATGAATCATGAATCATGAATCGAAACATAAATCATGACTTGAATCATGAATCATGAATCATGAATCAAATCATGATTCATGAATCATGAATCGAATGATGATTCATGAATCATGAATCATGAATCGAATGATGATTCATGAATCATGAATCATGAATCGAATGATGATTCATGAATTGAATCATGAATCATGACTCATGAATCAAATCATGATTCATGAATCATGAATCGAATGATGATTCATGAATCATGAATCATGAATCGAATGATGATTCATGAATCATGAATCATGAATCGAATGATGATTCATGAATTGAATCATGAATCATGAATCATGAATCATGAATTGAATCATGATTCATAAATCATGAATCATGAATCGAATCATGATTTATGAATCATGAATCATGAATCATGAATTGAATCATGATTCATAAATCATGAATCATGAATCGAATCATGATTTATGAATCATGAATCATGAATCGAATCATAAATCATGAATTGAATCATAAATCTTGAATCATTAAATGAATCATGATTAGAATCATGAATTATAAATTGATTCATGAATCATGAATTGAATCATGAGTCATGAATCTAATCATGAATCATGAATTGAATCATGAAAACTGAATTGAATCATGAATCATGAATCATGAATCATGAAATAAATCATGAATTGAATCATGAATCATGAATTGAATCATGAATCATGAATTGAATCATGAATCATGAATCATGAATCAGAAATCAGGAATCATGAATTGAATCATGAATCATGAATCATGAATTGAATCATGATTTATGAATCATGAATCATGAATCTAATCATGATTTATGATTCATGAATCATGAATCGAATCATGATTCATGAATCATGAATCGAATCATGATTCATGAATCATGAATCATGAATCGAATCATAAATCATGAATTGAATCATAAATCATGAAACATTAAATGAATCATGAATTGAATCATGGATCATGAATTGAATCATGAATCATGAATTGAATCATGAGTCATGAATTGAATCATGAATCATGTATTTAATCATGAATCATGAATTGAATCATGAATCATGAATTGAATCATGGATCATGAATAAAATCATGAATCATAAATCATGAATCATGAAATGAATCATGAATTGAATCATGAATCAAGAATTAAATCATGAATCATGAATCATGAATTGAATCATGAATCATGAATCATGAAATGAATCATGAATTGAATCATGAATCATGAATAAAATCATGAATCATAAATCATGAATCATGAAATGAATCATGAATCATGAATTTAATCATGATTCATGATTCATGATTCATGATTCAATTCATAAATCATGAATCATGAATCATAAATTGAATCATGAATCATGAATCATGAATCATGAATCATAAATTGAATCATGAATCATGAATCGAATGATGATTCATGAATCATGAATCATGAATCGAATGATGATTCATGAATCATGAATCATGAATCGAATGATGATTCATGAATTGAATCATGAATCATGAATTGAATCATGATTCATGAATCATGAATTGAATCATTAATTGAATCATGAATCGAATCATGAATCATGAATCATGAATTGAATCATGATTTATGAATCATGAATCATGAATTGAATCATGATTCATGAATCGTGAATCATGAATCGAATCATAAATCATGAATCATGAATTGAATCATGATTTATGAATCATGAATCATAAATCGAATCATGATTCATGAATCATGAATCATGAATCGAATCATGATTCATGAATCATGAATTAAATCATAAATCATGAATCATTAAATGAATCATAAATTGAATCATGAATCATTAATTGAATCATGAGTCATGAATTGAATCATGAATCATGTATTTAATCATGAATCATGAATTGAATCATACATCATGAATAAAATCATGAATCATAAATCATGAATCATGAAATGAATCATGAATCATGAATTTAATCATGATTCATGATTCATGATTCATGATTCAATTCATGAATCATGATTCGATTCATGATTCATGAATTGAATCATGAATCATGAATCATGAATCAAATCATGATTCATGAATCATAAATCGAATGATGATTCATGAATCATGAATCATGAATCATGAATCGAATGATGATTCATGAATCATGAATCATGAATCGAATGATGATTCATGAATCATGAATCATGAATCATGAATCGAATGATGATTCATGAATCATGAATCATGAATCGAATGATGATTCATGAATTGAATCATGAATCATGAATCATGAATCAAATCATGATTCATGAATCATGAGTCGAATGATGATTCATGAATCATGAATCATGAATCGAATGATGATTCATGAATCATGAATCATGAATCGAATGATGATTCATGAATTGAATCATGAATCATGAATGTTGAATCATGAATTGAATCATGATTCATAAATCATGAATCATGAATCGAATCATGATTTATGAATCATGAATCATGAATCGAATCATAAATCATGAATTCAATCATAAATCTTGAATCATTAAATGAATCATGATTAGAATCATGAATTATAAATTGATTCATGAATCATGAATTGAATCATGAGTCATGAATCTAATCATGAATCATGAATTGAATCATGAATCCTGAATTGAATCATGAATCATGAATCATGAATCATGAAATAAATCATGAATTGAATCATGAATCATGAATTGAATCATGAATCATGAATTGAATCATGAATCATGAATCAGGAATCAGGAATCAGGAATCATGAATTGAATCATGATTTATGAATCATGAATCATGAATCTAATCATGATTCATGAATCATGAATCGAATCATGATTCATGAATCATGAATCATGAATCGAATCATAAATCATGAATTGAATCATAAATCATGAAACATTAAATGAATCATGAATTGAATCATGGATCATGAATTGAATCATGAATCATGAATTGAATCATGAGTCATGAATTGAATCATGAATCATGTATTTAATCATGAATCATGAATTGAATCATGAATCATGAATTGAATCATGGATCATGAATAAAATCATGAATCATAAATCATGAATCATGAAATGAATCATGAATTGAATCATGCATCATGAATTAAATCATGAATCATGAATCATGAATTGAATCATGAATCATGAATCATGAATCATGAAATGAATCATGAATTGCATCATGAATTATGAATTGAATCATGAATCATGAATTGAATCATGAATCATAAATCATGAATTATGAATCATGAAATGAATCATTAATCATGAATTGAATCATGAATCATGAATAAAATCATGAATCATAAATCATGAAATGAATCATGAATTAAATCATTAATCATGAATTAAATCATGAATCATGAATCATGAATTGAATCATGAATCATGAATCATGAATTGAATCATGAATCATGAATTGAATCATGAATCATGAATTGAATCATGAATCATGAATCATGAATTGAATCATGAATCATGAATCATGAATTGAATCATGAATCATGAATTGAATCATGAATCATGAATTGAATCATGAATCATAAATCATGAATTATGAATCATGAAATGAATCATGAATCATGAATTAAATCATGAATCATGAATTGAATCATAAGTCATGAATTGAATCATGAATCATGTATTTAATCATGAATTGAATCATGAATCATGAATTGAATCATGAATTGAATCATGAATCAGGAATCAGGAATCATGAATTGAATCATGAGTCATGAATCATGAATTGAATCATAATTCATGAATCATGGAATGAATCATGAATCATAATTCAAATCATGAATCATGAATTGAATCATGAATCATGAATTGAATCATGATTCATGAATTAAATCATGAATTGAATCATGAATCATGAATCATGAATTGAATCATAATTCATGAATTATTAAATGAATCATGAATCAGGAATTGAATCATGATTCATGAATTGAATAATGAATTGAATCATGAATCATGAATTAAATCATAATTTATGAATCATGAAATGAATCATGAATCATGAATTGAATCATGATTCATGAATCATGAATTGAATCATGATTCATGAATCATGAATTGAATCATGAATTGCATCATGAATCGAATCATGAATCATGAATTGAATCATGATTTATGAATCATGAATCATGAATTGAATCATGATTCATGAATTGTGAATCATGAATCGAATCATAAATCATGAATCATGAATTGAATCATGATTTATGAATCATGAATCATGAATCGAATCATAAATCATGAATCATTAAATGAATCATGAGTCATGAATTGAATCATGAATCATGTATTTAATCATGAATCATGAATTGAATCATAAATCATGAATAAAATCATGAATCATGAATTGAATCATGAATCATGAATAAAATCATGAATCATAAATCATGAATCATGAAATGAATCATGAATCATGAATTTAATCATGATTCATGATTCATGATTCATGATTCAATTCATGAATCATGAATCATGAATCATAAATTGAATCATGAATCATGAATCATGAATCATGAATCATAAATTGAATCATGATTCATGAATCATGAATCATGAATCAAATCATGATTCATGAATTATGAATCGAATGATGGTTCATGAATCATGAATTATGAATCGAATGATGATTCATGAATCATGAATCATGAACCGAATGATGATTCATGAATTGAATCATGAATCATGAATTGAATCATGATTCATGAATCATGAATTGAATCATGAATTGAATCATGAATCGAATCATGAATCATGAATCATGAATTGAATCATGATTTATGAATCATGAATCATGAATTGAATCATGATTCATGAATCGTGAATCATGAATCGAATCATAAATCATGAATCATGAATTGAATCATGAATTGAATCATGAATCATTAATTGAATCATGAGTCATGAATTGAATCATGAATCATGTATTTAATCATGAATCATGAATTGAATCATAAATCATGAATAAAATCATGAATCATAAATCTTGAATCATTAAATGAATCATGATTAGAATCATGAATTATAAATTGATGCATGAATCATGAATTGAATCATGAGTCATAAATCTAATCATGAATCATGAATTGAATAATGAATCCTGAATTGAATCATGAATCATAAATCATGAAATAAATCATGAATTGAATCATGAATCATGAATTGAATCATGAATCATAAATTGAATCATGAATCATGAATTGAATCATGAATCAGGAATCAGGAATCAGGAATCAGGAATCATGAATTGAATCATGAATCATGAATTGAATCATGATTTATGAATCATGAATCATGAATCTAATCATGATTTATGATTCATTAATCATGAATCGAATCATGAATCATGATTCGATTCATGATTCATGAATTGAATCATGAATCATGAATCATTAATCAAAATCATTATTCATGAATCATGAATCGAATGATGATTCATGAATCATGAATCATGAATTATGAATCGAATGATGATTCATGAATCATGAATCATGAATCGAATGATGATTCATGAATTGAATCATGAATCATGAATCATGAATCAAATCATGAATCATGAATCATGAATCGAATGATGATTCATGAATCATGAATCATGAATCGAATGATGATTCATGAATCATGAATCATGAATCGAATGATGATTCATGAATCATGAATCATGAATCGAATGATGATTCATGAATTGAATCATGAATCATGAATTGAATCATGATTCATAAATCATGAATCATGAATCGAATCATGATTTATGAATCATGAATCATGAATCGAATCATAAATCATGAATTGAATCATGAATCATGAATCATGAATCAAATCATGATTCATGAATCATGAATCGAATGATGATTCATGAATCATGAATCATGAATCGAATGATGATTCATGAATCATGAATCATGAATCGAATGATGATTCATGAATTGAATCATGAATCATGAATCATGAATCAAATCATGATTCATGAATCATGAATCGAATGATGATTCATGAATCATGAATCATGAATCGAATGATGATTCATGAATCATAAATCATGAATCGAATGATGATTCATGAATTGAATCATGAATCATGAATCATTAAATGAATCATGTTTGGAATCATGAATT
Source organism: Mixophyes fleayi (assembly GCF_038048845.1). Classification (NCBI taxonomy): domain Eukaryota; kingdom Metazoa; phylum Chordata; class Amphibia; order Anura; family Limnodynastidae; genus Mixophyes; species Mixophyes fleayi. The sequence continues at coordinate 49,412 of NW_027446532.1, read as the reverse complement.
ATAAATTGATTCATGAATCATGAATTGAATCATGAGTCATGAATCTAATCATGAATCATGAATTGAATCATGAATCCTGAATTGAATCATGAATCATGAATCATGAATCATGAAATAAATCATGAATTGAATCATGAATCATGAATTGAATCATGAATCATGAATTGAATCATGAATCATGAATCATGAATCAGGAATCAGGAATCATGAATTGAATCATGAATCATGAATCATGAATCGAATCATGATTCATGAATCATGAATCATGAATCTAATCATGATTTATGATTCATGAATCATGAATCGAATCATGATTCATGAATCATGAATCGAATCATGATTCATGAATCATGAATCGAATCATAAATCATGAATTGAATCATAAATCATGAAACATTAAATGAATCATGAATTGAATCATGGATCATGAATTGAATCATGAATCATGAATTGAATCATGAGTCATGAATTGAATCATGAATCATGTATTTAATCATGAATCATGAATTGAATCATGAATCATGAATTGAATCATGGATCATGAATAAAATCATGAATCATAAATCATGAATCATGAAATGAATCATGAATTGAATCATGAATCATGAATTAAATCATGAATCATGAATCATGAATTGAATCATGAATCATGAATCATGAATCATGAAATGAATCATGAATCATGAATCATGAAATGAATCATGAATTGAATCATGAATTATGAATTGAATCATGAATCATGTATTTAATCATGAATCATGAATTGAATCATGAATCATGAATTGAATCATGAATCATGAATCATGAATCATGAAATGAATCATGAATTGAATCATGAATCATGAATCATAAATCATGAATCATGAAATGAATCATGAATCATGAATTTAATCATGATTCATGATTCATGATTCATGATTCAATTCATGAATCATGAATCATGAATCATAAATTGAATCATGAATCATGAATCATGAATCATGAATCATAAATTGAATCATGATTCATGAATCATGAATCATGAATCAAATCATGATTCATGAATCATGAATCGAATGATGATTCATGAATCATGAATCATGAATCGAATGATGATTCATGAATCATGAATCATGAATCGAAGGATGATTCATGAATTGAATCATGAATCATGAATTGAATCATGATTCATGAATCATGAATTGAATCATGATTTATGAATCATGAATCATGAATTGAATCATGATTCATGAATCGTGAATCATGAATCGAATCATAAATCATGAATCATGAATTGAATCATGATTTATGAATCATGAATCATAAATCGAATCATGATTCATGAATCATGAATCATGAATCGAATCATGATTCATGAATCATGAATTAAATCATAAATCATGAATCATTAAATGAATCATAAATTGAATCATGAATCATTAATTGAATCATGAGTCATGAATTGAATCATGAATCATGTATTTAATCATGAATCATGAATTGAATCATACATCATGAATAAAATCATGAATCATAAATCATGAATCATGAAATGAATCATGAATCATGAATTTAATCATGATTCATGATTCATGATTCATGATTCAATTCATGAATCATGATTCGATTCATGATTCATGAATTGAATCATGAATCATGAATCATGAATCAAATCATGATTCATGAATCATAAATCGAATGATGATTCATTAATCATGAATCATGAATCATGAATCGAATCATGATTCATGAATCATGAATCATGAATCGAATGATGATTCATCAATTGAATAATGAATCATGAATCATGAATCAAATCATGATTCATGAATCATGAGTCGAATGATGATTCATGAATCATGAATCATGAATCGAATGATGATTCATGAATCATGAATCATGAATCGAATGATGATTCATGAATTGAATCATGAATCATGAATGTTGAATCATGAATTGAATCATGATTCATAAATCATGAATCATGAATCGAATCATGATTTATGAATCATGAATCATGACTCGAATCATAAATCATGAATTCAATCATAAATCTTGAATCATTAAATGAATCATGATTAGAATCATGAATTATAAATTGATTCATGAATCATGAATTGAATCATGAGTCATGAATCTAATCATGAATCATGAATTGAATCATGAATCATGAATTGAATCATGAATCATGAATTGAATCATGAATCATGAATCATGAATCAGGAATCAGGAATCATGAATTGAATCATGATTTATGAATCATGAATCATGAATCTAATCATGATTCATGAATCATGAATCGAATCATGATTCATGAATCATGAATCATGAATCGAATCATAAATCATGAATTGAATCATAAATCATGAAACATTAAATGAATCATGAATTGAATCATGGATCATGAATTGAATCATGAATCATGAATTGAATCATGAATCATGTATTTAATCATGAATCATGAATTGAATCATGAATCATGAATTGAATCATGGATCATGAATAAAATCATGAATCATAAATCATGAATCATGAAATGAATCATGAATTGAATCATGAATCATGAATTAAATCATGAATCATGAATCATGAATTGAATCATGAATCATGAATCATGAATCATGAAATGAATCATGATTTATGAATCATGAATCATGAATTGAATCATGATTCATGAATCGTGAATCATGAATCGAATCATAAATCATGAATCATGAATTGAATCATGATTTATGAATCATGAATCATAAATCGAATCATGATTCATGAATCATGAATCATGAATCGAATCATGATTCATGAATCATGAATTAAATCATAAATCATGAATCATTAAATGAATCATAAATTGAATCATGAATCATTAATTGAATCATGAGTCATGAATTGAATCATGAATCATGTATTTAATCATGAATCATGAATTGAATCATACATCATGAATCATAAATCATGAATCATGAAATGAATCATGAATCATGAATTTAATCATGATTCATGATTCATGATTCATGATTCAATTCATGAATCATGATTCGATTCATGATTCATGAATTGAATCATGAATCATGAATCATGAATCAAATCATGATTCATGAATCATAAATCGAATGATGATTCATGAATCATGAATCATGAATCATGAATCGAATGATGATTCATGAATCATGAATCATGAATCGAATGATGATTCATCAATTGAATCATGAATCATGAATCATGAATCAAATCATGATTCATGAATCATGAGTCGAATGATGATTCATGAATCATGAATCATGAATCGAATGATGATTCATGAATCATGAATCATGAATCGAATGATGATTCATGAATTGAATCATGAATCATGAATGTTGAATCATGAATTGAATCATGATTCATAAATCATGAATCATGAATCGAATCATGATTTATGAATCATGAATCATGACTCGAATCATAAATCATGAATTCAATCATAAATCTTGAATCATTAAATGAATCATGATTAGAATCATGAATTATAAATTGATTCATGAATCATGAATTGAATCATGAGTCATGAATCTAATCATGAATCATGAATTGAATCATGAATCATGAATTGAATCATGAATCATGAATTGAATCATGAATCATGAATCATGAATCAGGAATCAGGAATCATGAATTGAATCATGATTTATGAATCATGAATCATGAATCTAATCATGATTCATGAATCATGAATCGAATCATGATTCATGAATCATGAATCATGAATCGAATCATAAATCATGAATTGAATCATAAATCATGAAACATTAAATGAATCATGAATTGAATCATGGATCATGAATTGAATCATGAATCATGAATTGAATCATGAATCATGTATTTAATCATGAATCATGAATTGAATCATGAATCATGAATTGAATCATGGATCATGAATAAAATCATGAATCATAAATCATGAATCATGAAATGAATCATGAATTGAATCATGAATCATGAATTAAATCATGAATGATGAATCATGAATTGAATCATGAATCATGAATCATGAATCATGAAATGAATCATGAATTGAATCATGAATTATGAATTGAATCATGAATCATGTATTTAATCATGAATCATGAATTGAATCATGAATCATGAATTGAATCATGAATCATGAATCATGAATCATGAAATGAATCATGAATTGAATCATGAATCATGAATAAAATCATGAATCATAAATCATGAATCATGAAATGAATCATGAATCATGAATTTAATCATGATTCATGATTCATGATTCATGATTCAATTCATGAATCATGAATCATGAATCATAAATTGAATCATGAATCATGAATCATAAATTGAATCATGATTCATGAATCATGAATCATGAATCAAATCATGATTCATGAATCATGAATCGAATCATGATTCATGAATCATGAATCGAATGATGATTCATGAATCATGAATCATGAATCGAATGATGATTCATGAATTGAATCATGAATCATGAATTGAATCATGATTCATGAATCATGAATTGAATCATTAATTGAATCATGAATCGAATCATGAATCATGAATCATGAATTGAATCATGATTTATGAATCATGAATCATGAATTGAATCATGATTCATGAATCGTGAATCATGAATCGAATCATAAATCATGAATCATGAATTGAATCATGATTTATGAATCATGAATCATAAATCGAATCATGATTCATGAATCATGAATCATGAATCGAATCATGATTCATGAATCATGAATTAAATCATAAATCATGAATCATTAAATGAATCATAAATTGAATCATTAATCATTAATTGAATCATGAGTCATGAATTGAATCATGAATCATGTATTTAATCATGAATCATGAATTGAATCATACATCATGAATAAAATCATGAATCATAAATCATGAATCATGAAATGAATCATGAATCATGAATCAAATCATGATTCATGAATCATAAATCGAATGATGATTCATGAATCATGAATCATGAATCATGAATCGAATGATGATTCATGAATCATGAATCATGAATCGAATGATGATTCATCAATTGAATCATGAATCATGAATCATGAATCAAATCATGATTCATGAATCATGAGTCGAATGATGATTCATGAATCATGAATCATGAATCGAATGATGATTCATGAATCATGAATCATGAATCGAATGATGATTCATGAATTGAATCATGAATCATGAATGTTGAATCATTAATTGAATCATGATTCATAAATCATGAATCATGAATCGAATCATGATTTATGAATCATGAATCATGACTCGAATCATAAATCATGAATTCAATCATAAATCTTGAATCATTAAATGAATCATGATTAGAATCATGAATTATAAATTGATTCATGAATCATGAATTGAATCATGAGTCATGAATCTAATCGTGAATCATGAATTGAATCATGAATCATGAATTGAATCATGAATCATGAATTGAATCATGAATCATGAATCATGAATCAGGAATCAGGAATCATGAATTGAATCATGATTTATGAATCATGAATCATGAATCTAATCATGATTCATGAATCATGAATCGAATCATGATTCATGAATCATGAATCATGAATCGAATCATAAATCATGAATTGAATCATAAATCATGAAACATTAAATGAATCATGAATTGAATCATGGATCATGAATTGAATCATGAATCATGAATTGAATCATGAGTCATGAATTGAATCATGAATCATGTATTTAATCATGAATCATGAATTGAATCATGAATCATGAATTGAATCATGGATCATGAATAAAATCATGAATCATAAATCATGAATCATGAAATGAATCATGAATTGAATCATGAATCATGAATTAAATCATGAATCATGAATCATGAATTGAATCATGAATCATAAATCATGAATCATGAAATGAATCATGAATTGCATCATGAATTATGAATTGAATCATGAATCATGAATTGAATCATGAATCATAAATCATGAATTATGAATCATGAAATGAATCATTAATCATGAATTGAATCATGAATCATGAATAAAATCATGAATCATAAATCATAAATCATGAAATGAATCATGAATTGAATCATTAATCATGAATTAAATCATGAATCATGAATCATGAATTGAATCATGAATCATGAATCATGAATTGAATCATGAATCATGAATTGAATCATGAATCATGAATTGAATCATGAATCATGAATTGAATCATGAATCATGAATCATGAATTGAATCATGAATCATGAATTGAATCATGAATCATGAATTGAATCATGAATCATAAATCATGAATTATGAATCATGAAATGAATCATGAATCATGAATTAAATCATGAATCATGAATTGAATCATAAGTCATGAATTGAATCATGAATCATGTATTTAATCATGAATTGAATCATGAATCATAAATTGAATCATGGATCATGAATCATGAATCATGAATTGAATCATGAATCATGAATTGAATCATGAATTGAATCATGAATCATGAATTGAATCATGAATCAGGAATCAGGAATCATGAATTGAATCATGAGTCATGAATCATGAATTGAATCATAATTCATGAATCATGGAATGAATCATGAATCATAATTCAAATCATGAATCATGAATTGAATCATGAATCATGAATTGAATCATGATTCATAAATTAAATCATGAATTGAATCATGAATCATGAATTGAATCATAATTCATGAATTATTAAATGAATCATGAATCAGGAATTGAATCATGATTCATGAATTGAATAATGAATTGAATCATGAATCATGAATTGAATCATAATTTATGAATCATGAAATGAATCATGAATCATGAATTGAATCATGATTCATGAATCATGAATTGAATCATGAATTGCATCATGAATCGAATCATAATTCATGAATCATGAATTGAATCATGATTTATGAATCATGAATCATGAATTGAATCATGATAGATGAATTGTGAATCATGAATCGAATCATAAATCATGAATCATGAATTGAATCATGATTTATGAATCATGAATCATGAATCGAATCATAAATCATGAATCATTAAATGAATCATGAGTCATGAATTGAATCATGAATCATGTATTTAATCATGAATCATGAATTGAATCATAAATCATGAATAAAATCATGAATCATGAAATGAATCATGAATTGAATCATGAATCATGAATAAAATCATGAATCATAAATCATGAATCATGAAATGAATCATGAATCATGAATTTAATCATGATTCATGATTCATGATTCATGATTCAATTCATGAATCATGAATCATGAATCATAAATTGAATCATGAATCATGAATCATGAATCATAAATTGAATCATGATTCATGAATCATGAATCATGAATCAAATCATGATTCATGAATTATGAATCGAATGATGGTTCATGAATCATGAATCATGAATCGAATGATGATTCATGAATCATGAATCATGAACCGAATGATGATTCATGAATTGAATCATGAATCATGAATTGAATCATGATTCATGAATCATGAATTGAATCATGAATTGAATCATGAATCGAATCATGAATCATGAATCATGAATTGAATCATGATTTATGAATCATGAATCATGAATTGAATCATGATTCATGAATCGTGAATCATGAATCGAATCATAAATCATGAATCATGAATTGAATCATGAATTGAATCATGAATCATTAATTGAATCATGAGTCATGAATTGAATCATGAATCATGTATTTAATCATGAATCATGAATTGAATCATAAATCATGAATAAAATCATGAATCATAAATCTTGAATCATTAAATGAATCATGATTAGAATCATGAATTATAAATTGATGCATGAATCATGAATTGAATCATGAGTCATAAATCTAATCATGAATCATGAATTGAATCATGAATCCTGAATTGAATCATGAATCATGAATCATGAATCATGAAATAAATCATGAATTGAATCATGAATCATGAATTGAATCATGAATCATTAATTGAATCATGAATCATGAATTGAATCATGAATCATGAATCATGAATCAGGAATCAGGAATCATGAATTGAATCATGAATCATGAATCATGAATTGAATCATGATTTATGAATCATGAATCATGAATCTAATCATGATTTATGATTCATGAATCATGAATCGAATCATGAATCATGATTCGATTCATGATTCATGAATTGAATCATGAATCATGAATCATGAATCAAAATCATGATTCATGATTCATGAATCGAATGATGATTCATGAATCATGAATCATGAATTATGAATCAAATGATGATTCATGAATCATGAATCATGAATCGAATGATGATTCATGAATTGAATCATGAATCATGAATCATGAATCAAATCATGAATCATGAATCATGAATCGAATGATGATTCATGAATCATGAATCATGAATCGAATGATGATTCATGAATCATGAATCATGAATCGAATGATGATTCATGAATTGAATCATGAATCATGAATCATGAATCATGAAGTGAATCATGATTCATAAATCATGAATCATGAATCGAATCATGATTTATGAATCATGAATCATGAATCGAATCATAAATCATGAATTGAATCATGAATCATGAATCATGAATCAAATCATGATTCATGAATCATGAATCGAATGATGATTCATGAATCATGAATCATGAATCGAATGATGATTCATGAATCATGAATCATGAATCGAATGATGATTCATGAATTGAATCATGAATCATGAATCATGAATCAAATCATGATTCATGAATCATGAATCGAATGATGATTCATGAATCATGAATCATGAATCGAATGATGATTCATGAATCATAAATCATGAATCGAATGATGATTCATGAATTGAATCATGAATCATGAATCATGAATCATGAATCGAATCATAAATCATGAATTGAATCATAAATCTTGAATCATTAAATGAATCATGTTTGGAATCATGAATTATAAATTGATTCATGAATCATGAATTGAATCATGAGTCATGAATCTAATCATGAATCATGAATTGAATCATGAATCCTGAATTGAATCATGAATCATGAATCATGAATCATGAAATAAATCATGAATTGAATCATGAATCATGAATTGAATCATGAATCATGAATTGAATCATGAATCATGAATCATGAATCGAATCATGATTCATGAATCATGAATCATGAATCTAATCATGATTTATGATTCATGAATCATGAATCGAATCATGATTCATGAATCATGAATCGAATCATGATTCATGAATCATGAATCGAATCATAAATCATGAATTGAATCATAAATCATGAAACATTAAATGAATCATGAATTGAATCATGGATCATGAATTGAATCATGAATCATGAATTGAATCATGAGTCATGAATTGAATCATGAATCATGTATTTAATCATGAATCATGAATTGAATCATGAATCATGAATTGAATCATGGATCATGAATAAAATCGTGAATCATAAATCATGAATCATGAAATGAATCATGAATTGAATCATGAATCATGAATTAAATCATGAATCATGAATCATTAATTGAATCATGAATCATGAATCATGAATCATGAAATGAATCATGAATTGAATCATGAATTATGAATTGAATCATGAATCATGTATTTAATCATGAATCATGAATTGAATCATGAATCATGAATTGAATCATGAATCATGAATCATGAATCATGAAATGAATCATGAATTGAATCATGAATCATGAATAAAATCATGAATCATAAATCATGAATCATGAAATGAATCATGAATCATGAATTTAATCATGATTCATGATTCATGATTCATGATTCAATTCATGAATCATGAATCATGAATCATAAATTGAATCATGAATCATGAATCATGAATCATGAATCATAAATTGAATCATGATTCATGAATCATGAATCATGAATCAAATCATGATTCATGAATCATGAATCGAATGATGATTCATGAATCATGAATCATGAATCGAATGATGATTCATGAATCATGAATCATGAATCGAATGATGATTCATGAATTGAATCATGAATCATGAATTGAATCATGATTCATGAATCATGAATTGAATCATTAATTGAATCATGAATCGAATCATGAATCATGAATCATGAATTGAATCATGATTTATGAATCATGAATCATGAATTGAATCATGATTCATGAATCGTGAATCATGAATCGAATCATAAATCATGAATCATGAATTGAATCATGATTTATGAATCATGAATCATAAATCGAATCATGATTCATGAATCATGAATCATGAATCGAATCATGATTCATGAATCATGAATTAAATCATAAATCATGAATCATTAAATGAATCATAAATTGAATCATGAATCATTAATTGAATCATGAGTCATGAATTGAATCATGAATCATGTATTTAATCATGAATCATGAATTGAATCATACATCATGAATAAAATCATGAATCATAAATCATGAATCATGAAATGAATCATGAATCATGAATTTAATCATGATTCATGATTCATGATTCATGATTCAATTCATGAAACATGATTCGATTCATGATTCATGAATTGAATCATGAATCATGAATCAAATCATGATTCATGAATCATAAATCGAATGATGATTCATGAATCATGAATCATGAATCATGAATCGAATGATGATTCATGAATCATGAATCATGAATCGAATGATGATTCATCAATTGAATCATGAATCATGAATCATGAATCAAATCATGATTCATGAATCATGAGTCGAATGATGATTCATGAATCATGAATCATGAATCGAATGATGATTCATGAATCATGAATCATGAATCGAATGATGATTCATGAATTGAATCATGAATCATGAATGTTGAATCATGAATTGAATCATGATTCATAAATCATGAATCATGAATCGAATCATGATTTATGAATCATGAATCATGAATCGAATCATAAATCATGAATTCAATCATAAATCTTGAATCATTAAATGAATCATGATTAGAATCATGAATTATAAATTGATTCATGAATCATGAATTGAATCATGAGTCATGAATCTAATCATGAATCATGAATTGAATCATGAATCCTGAATTGAATCATGAATCATGAATCATGAATCATGAAATAAATCATGAATTGAATCATGAATCATGAATTGAATCATGAATCATGAATTGAATCATGAATCATGAATCATGAATCAGGAATCAGGAATCATGAATTGAATCATGATTTATGAATCATGAATCATGAATCTAATCATGATTCATGAATCATGAATCGAATCATGATTCATGAATCATGAATCGAATCATAAATCATGAATTGAATCATAAATCATGAAACATTAAATGAATCATGAATTGAATCATGGATCATGAATTGAATCATGAATCATGAATTGAATCATGAGTCATGAATTGAATCATGAATCATGTATTTAATCATGAATCATGAATTGAATCATGAATCATGAATTGAATCATGGATCATGAATAAAATCATGAATCATAAATCATGAATCATGAAATGAATCATGAATTGAATCATGAATCATGAATTAAATCATGAATCGTGAATCATGAATTGAATCATGAATCATGAATCATGAATCATGAAATGAATCATGAATTGCATCATGAATTATGAATTGAATCATGAATCATGAATTGAATCATGAATCATGAATAAAATCATAAATCATAAATCATGAAATGAATCATGAATTGAATCATTAATCATGAATTAAATCATGAATCATGAATCATGAATTGAATCATGAATCATGAATCATGAATTGAATCATGAATCATGAATTGAATCATGAATTATGAATTGAATCATGAATCATGAATTGAATCATGAATCATGAATCATGAATTGAATCATGAATCAAGAATTGAATCATGAATCATGAATTGAATCATGAATCATAAATCATGAATTATGAATCATGAAATGAATCATGAACCATGAATTAAATCATGAATCATGAATTGAATCATAAGTCATGAATTGAATCATGAATCATGTATTTAATCATGAATTGAATCATGAATCATGAATTGAATCATGGATCATGAATCATGAATCATGAATCATGAATCATGAATTGAATCATGAATCATGAATTGAATCATGAATTGAATCATGAATCATGAATTGAATCATGAATCAGGAATCAGGAATCATGAATTGAATCATGAGTCATGAATCATGAATTGAATCATAATTCATGAATCATGGAATGAATCATGAATCATAATTCAAATCATGAATCATGAATTGAATCATGAATCATGAATTGAATCATGATTCATGAATTAAATCATGAATTGAATCATGAATCATGAATCATGAATTGAATCATAATTCATGAATTATTAAATGAATCATGAATAAGGAATTGAATCATGATTCATGAATTGAATAATGAATTGAATCATGAATCATGAATTGAATCATAATTTATGAATCATGAAATGAATCATGAATCATGAATTGAATCATGATTCATGAATCATGAATTGAATCATGATTCATGAATCATGAATTGAATCATGAATTGCATCATGAATCGAATCATGAATCATGAATCATGAATTGAATCATGATTTATGAATCATGAATCATGAATTGAATCATGATTCATGAATTGTGAATCATGAATCATGAATTGAATCATGATTTATGAATCATGAATCATGAATCGAATCATAAATCATGAATCATTAAATGAATCATGAGTCATGAATTGAATCATGAATCATGTATTTAATCATGAATCATGAATTGAATCATACATCATGAATAAAATCATGAATCATAAATCATGAATCATGAAATGAATCATGAATCATGAATTTAATCATGATTCATGATTCATGATTCATGATTCAATTCTTGAATCATGATTCGATTCATGATTCATGAATTGAATCATGAATCATGAATCATGAATCAAATCATGATTCATGAATCATAAATCGAATGATGATTCATGAATCATGAATCATGAATCATGAATCGAATGATGATTCATGAATCATGAATCATGAATCGAATGATGATTCATCAATTGAATCATGAATCATGAATCATGAATCAAATCATGATTCATGAATCATGAGTCGAATGATGATTCATGAATCATGAATCATGAATCGAATGATGATTCATGAATCATGAATCATGAATCGAATGATGATTCATGAATTGAATCATGAATCATGAATGTTGAATCATGAATTGAATCATGATTCATAAATCATGAATCATGAATCGAATCATGATTTATGAATCATGAATCGTGACTCGAATCATAAATCATGAATTCAATCATAAATCTTGAATCATTAAATGAATCATGATTAGAATCATGAATTATAAATTGATTCATGAATCATGAATTGAATCATGAGTCATGAATCTAATCATGAATCATGAATTGAATCATGAATCATGAATTGAATCATGAATCATGAATTGAATCATGAATCATGAATCATGAATCATGAATCATGAATCAGGAATCAGGAATCATGAATTGAATCATGATTTATGAATCATGAATCATGAATCTAATCATGATTCATGAATCATGAATCGAATCATGATTCATGAATCATGAATCATGAATCGAATCATAAATCATGAATTGAATCATAAATCATGAAACATTAAATGAATCATGAATTGAATCATGGATCATGAATTGAATCATGAATCATGAATTGAATCATGAGTCATAAATTGAATCATGAATCATGTATTTAATCATGAATCATGAACTGAATCATGAATCATGAATTGAATCATGGATCATGAATAAAATCATGAATCATAAATCATGAATCATGAAATGAATCATGAATTGAATCATGAATCATGAATTAAATCATGAATCATGAATCATGAATTGAATCATGAATCATGAATCATGAATCATGAAATGAATCATGAATTGCATCATGAATTATGAATTGAATCATGAATCATGAATTGAATCATGAATCATAAATCATGAATTATGAATCATGAAATGAATCATTAATCATGAATTGAATCATGAATCATGAATAAAATCATGAATCATAAATCATAAATCATGAAATGAATCATGAATTGAATCATTAATCATGAATTAAATCATGAATTGAATCATGAATCATGAATCATGAATTGAATCATGAATCATGAATTGAATCATGAATCATGAATTGAATCATGAATCATAAATCATGAATTATGAATCATGAAATGAATCATGAATCATGAATTAAATCATGAATCATGAATTGAATCATAAGTCATGAATTGAATCATGAATCATGTATTTAATCATGAATTGAATCATGAATCATAAATTGAATCATGGATCATGAATCATGAATCATGAATTGAATCATGAATCATGAATTGAATCATGAATTGAATCATGAATCATGAATTGAATCATGAATCAGGAATCAGGAATCATGAATTGAATCATGAGTCATGAATCATGAATTGAATCATAATTCATGAATCATGGAATGAATCATGAATCATAATTCAAATCATGAATCATGAATTGAATCATGAATCATGAATTGAATCATGATTCATGAATTAAATCATGAATTGAATCATGAATCATGAATCATGAATTGAATCATAATTCATGAATTATTAAATGAATCATGAATAAGGAATTGAATCATGATTCATGAATTGAATAATGAATTGAATCATGAATCATGAATTGAATCATAATTTATGAATCATGAAATGAATCATGAATCATGAATTGAATCATGATTCATGAATCATGAATTGAATCATGATTCATGAATCATGAATTAAATCATGAATTGCATCATGAATCGAATCATGAATCATGAATCATGAATTGAATCATGATTTATGAATCATGAATCATGAATTGAATCATGATTCATGAATTGTGAATCATGAATCGAATCATAAATCATGAATCATGAATTGAATCATGATTTATGAATCATGAATCATGAATCGAATCATAAATCATGAATCATTAAATGAATCATGAGTCATGAATTGAATCATGAATCATGTATTTAATCATGAATCATGAATTGAATCATACATCATGAATAAAATCATGAATCATAAATCATGAATCATGAAATGAATCATGAATCATGAATTTAATCATGATTCATGATTCATGATTCATGATTCAATTCTTGAATCATGATTCGATTCATGATTCATGAATTGAATCATGAATCATGAATCATGAATCAAATCATGATTCATGAATCATAAATCGAATGATGATTCATGAATCATGAATCATGAATCATGAATCGAATGATGATTCATGAATCATGAATCATGAATCGAATGATGATTCATCAATTGAATCATGAATCATGAATCATGAATCAAATCATGATTCATGAATCATGAGTCGAATGATGATTCATGAATCATGAATCATGAATCGAATGATGATTCATGAATCATGAATCATGAATCGAATGATGATTCATGAATTGAATCATGAATCATGAATGTTGAATCATGAATTGAATCATGATTCATAAATCATGAATCATGAATCGAATCATGATTTATGAATCATGAATCGTGACTCGAATCATAAATCATGAATTCAATCATAAATCTTGAATCATTAAATGAATCATGATTAGAATCATGAATTATAAATTGATTCATGAATCATGAATTGAATCATGAGTCATGAATCTAATCATGAATCATGAATTGAATCATGAATCATGAATTGAATCATGAATCATGAATTGAATCATGAATCATGAATCATGAATCATGAATCATGAATCAGGAATCAGGAATCATGAATTGAATCATGATTTATGAATCATGAATCATGAATCTAATCATGATTCATGAATCATGAATCGAATCATGATTCATGAATCATGAATCATGAATCGAATCATAAATCATGAATTGAATCATAAATCATGAAACATTAAATGAATCATGAATTGAATCATGGATCATGAATTGAATCATGAATCATGAATTGAATCATGAGTCATGAATTGAATCATGAATCATGTATTTAATCATGAATCATGAATTGAATCATGAATCATGAATTGAATCATGGATCATGAATAAAATCATGAATCATAAATCATGAATCATGAAATGAATCATGAATTGAATCATGAATCATGAATTAAATCATGAATCATGAATCATGAATTGAATCATGAATCATGAATCATGAATCATGAAATGAATCATGAATTGCATCATGAATTATGAATTGAATCATGAATCATGAATTGAATCATGAATCATAAATCATGAATTATGAATCATGAAATGAATCATTAATCATGAATTGAATCATGAATCATGAATAAAATCATGAATCATAAATCATAAATCATGAAATGAATCATGAATTGAATCATTAATCATGAATTAAATCATGAATCATGAATCATGAATTGAATCATGAATCATGAATTGAATCATGAATCATGAATCATGAATTGAATCATGAATCATGAATTGAATCATGAATCATGAATTGAATCATGAATCATAAATCATGAATTATGAATCATGAAATGAATCATGAATCATGAATTAAATCATGAATCATGAATTGAATCATAAGTCATGAATTGAATCATGAATCATGTATTTAATCATGAATTGAATCATGAATCATAAATTGAATCATGGATCATGAATCACGAATCATGAATTGAATCATGAATCATGAATTGAATCATGAATTGAATCATGAATCATGAATTGAATCATGAATCAGGAATCAGGAATCATGAATTGAATCATGAGTCATGAATCATGAATTGAATCATAATTCATGAATCATGGAATGAATCATGAATCATAATTCAAATCATGAATCATGAATTGAATCATGAATCATGAATTGAATCATGATTCATAAATTAAATCATGAATTGAATCATGAATCATGAATCATGAATTGAATCATAATTCATGAATTATTAAATGAATCATGAATCAGGAATTGAATCATGATTCATGAATTGAATAATGAATTGAATCATGAATCATGAATTGAATCATAATTTATGAATCATGAAATGAATCATGAATCATGAATTGAATCATGATTCATGAATCATGAATTGAATCATGAATTGCATCATGAATCGAATCATAATTCATGAATCATGAATTGAATCATGATTTATGAATCATGAATCATGAATTGAATCATGATTCATTAATTGTGAATCATGAATCGAATCATAAATCATGAATCATGAATTGAATCATGATTTATGAATCATGAATCATGAATCGAATCATAAATCATGAATCATTAAATGAATCATGAGTCATGAATTGAATCATGAATCATGTATTTAATCATGAATCATGAATTGAATCATAAATCATGAATAAAATCATGAATCATGAAATGAATCATGAATTGAATCATGAATCATGAATAAAATCATGAATCATAAATCATGAATCATGAAATGAATCATGAATCATGAATTTAATCATGATTCATGATTCATGATTCATGATTCAATTCATGAATCATGAATCATAAATTAAATCATGAATCATGAATCATGAATCATAAATTGAATCATGATTCATGAATCATGAATCATGAATCAAATCATGATTCATGAATTATGAATCGAATGATGGTTCATGATTCATGAATCATGAATCGAATGATGATTCATGAATCATGAATCATGAACCGAATGATGATTCATGAATTGAATCATGAATCATGAATTGAATCATGATTCATGAATCATGAATTGAATCATGAATTGAATCATGAATCGAATCATGAATCATGAATCATGAATTGAATCATGATTTATGAATCATGAATCATGAATTGAATCATGATTCATGAATCGTGAATCATGAATCGAATCATAAATCATGAATCATGAATTGAATCATGAATTGAATCATGAATCATTAATTGAATCATGAGTCATGAATTGAATCATGAATCATGTATTTAATCATGAATCATGAATTGAATCATAAATGATGAATAAAATCATGAATCATAAATCTTGAATCATTAAATGAATCATGATTAGAATCATGAATTATAAATTGATGCATGAATCATGAATTGAATCATGAGTCATAAATCTAATCATGAATCATGAATTAAATCATGAATCCTGAATTGAATCATGAATCATGAATCATGAATCATGAAATAAATCATGAATTGAATTATGAATCATGAATTGAATCATGAATCATGAATTGAATCATGAATCATGAATTGAATCATGAATCATGAATCAGGAATCAGGAATCATGAATTGAATCATGAATCATGAATCATGAATTGAATCATGATTTATGAATCATGAATCATGAATCTAATCATGATTTATGATTCATGAATCATGAATCGAATCATGAATCATGATTCGATTCATGATTCATGAATTGAATCATGAATCATGAATCATGAATCAAAATCATGATTCATGAATCATGAATCGAATGATGATTCATGAATCATGAATCATGAATTATGAATCGAATGATGATTCATGAATCATGAATCATGAATCGAATGATGATTCATGAATTGAATCATGAATCATGAATCATGAATCAAATCATGAATCATGAATCATGAATCGAATGATGATTCATGAATCATGAATCATGAATCGAATGATGATTCATGAATCATGAATCATGAATCGAATGATGATTCATGAATTGAATCATGAATCATGAATCATGAATCATGAAGTGAATCATGATTCATAAATCATGAATCATGAATCGAATCATGATTTATGAATCATGAATCATGAATCGAATCATAAATCATGAATTGAATCATGAATCATGAATCATGAATCAAATCATGATTCATGAATCATGAATCGAATGATGATTCATGAATCATGAATCATGAATCGAATGATGATTCATGAA
This sequence comes from Mixophyes fleayi, assembly GCF_038048845.1. Taxonomy (NCBI): domain Eukaryota; kingdom Metazoa; phylum Chordata; class Amphibia; order Anura; family Limnodynastidae; genus Mixophyes; species Mixophyes fleayi. The sequence continues at coordinate 30,433 of NW_027446532.1, read as the reverse complement.
TTGAATCATGAATCATGAATCATGAATCAAATCATGATTCATGAATCATGAATCGAATGATGATTCATGAATCATGAATCATGAATCGAATGATGATTCATGAATCATAAATCATGAATCGAATGATGATTCATGAATTGAATCATGAATCATGAATCATGAATCATGAATTGAATCATGATTCATAAATCATGAATCATGAATCGAATCATGATTTATGAATCATGAATCATGAATCGAATCATAAATCATGAATTGAATCATAAATCTTGAATCATTAAATGAATCATGTTTGGAATCATGAATTATAAATTGATTCATGAATCATGAATTGAATCATGAGTCATGAATCTAATCATGAATCATGAATTGAATCATGAATCCTGAATTGAATCATGAATCATGAATCATGAATCATGAAATAAATCATGAATTGAATCATGAATCATGAATTAAATCATGAATTGAATCATGAATCATGAATTAAATCATGAATCATGAATTGAATCATGAATCATGAATTGAATCATGAATCATGAATCATGAATCGAATCATGATTCATGAATCATGAATCATGAATCTAATCATGATTTATGATTCATGAATCATGAATCGAATCATGATTCATGAATCATGAATCGAATCATGATTCATGAATCATGAATCGAATCATAAATCATGAATTGAATCATAAATCATGAAACATTAAATGAATCATGAATTGAATCATGGATCATGAATTGAATCATGAATCATGAATTGAATCATGAGTCATGAATTGAATCATGAATCATGTATTTAATCATGAATTATGAATTGAATCATGAATCATGAATCGAATCATGGATCATGAATAAAATCGTGAATCATAAATCATGAATCATGAAATGAATCATGAATTGAATCATGAATCATGAATTAAATCATGAATCATGAATCATGAATTGAATCATGAATCATGAATCATGAATCATGAAATGAATCATGAATTGAATCATGAATTATGAATTGAATCATGAATCATGTATTTAATCATGAATCATGAATTGAATCATGAATCATGAATCATGAATCATGAAATGAATCATGAATTGAATCATGAATCATGAATAAAATCATGAATCATAAATCATGAATCATGAAATGAATCATGAATCATGAATTTTATCATGATTCATGATTCATGATTCATGATTCAATTCATGAATCATGAATCATGAATCATAAATTGAATCATGAATCATGAATCATGAATCATGAATCATAAATTGAATCATGATTCATGAATCATGAATCATGAATCAAATCATGATTCATGAATCATGAATCGAATGATGATTCATGAATCATGAATCATGAATCGAATGATGATTCATGAATCATGAATCATGAATCGAATGATGATTCATGAATTGAATCATGAATCATGAATTGAATCATGATTCATGAATCATGAATTGAATCATTAATTGAATCATGAATCGAATCATGAATCATGAATCATGAATTGAATCATGATTTATGAATCATGAATCATGAATTGAATCATGATTCATGAATCGTGAATCATGAATCGAATCATAAATCATGAATCATGAATTGAATCATGATTTATGAATCATGAATCATAAATCGAATCATGATTCATGAATCATGAATCATGAATCGAATCATGATTCATGAATCATGAATTAAATCATAAATCATGAATCATTAAATGAATCATGAGTCATGAATTGAATCATGAATCATGTATTTAATCATGAATCATGAATTGAATCATACATCATGAATAAAATCATGAATCATAAATCATGAATCATGAAATGAATCATGAATCATGAATTTAATCATGATTCATGATTCATGATTCATGATTCAATTCATGAAACATGATTCGATTCATGATTCATGAATTGAATCATGAATCATGAATCATGAATCAAATCATGATTCATGAATCATAAATCGAATGATGATTCATGAATCATGAATCATGAATCATGAATCGAATGATGATTCATCAATTGAATCATGAATCATGAATCATGAATCAAATCATGATTCATGAATCATGAGTCGAATGATGATTCATGAATCATGAATCATGAATCGAATGATGATTCATGAATCATGAATCATGAATCGAATGATGATTCATGAATTGAATCATGAATCATGAATGTTGAATCATGAATTGAATCATGATTCATAAATCATGAATCATGAATCGAATCATGATTTATGAATCATGAATCATGAATCGAATCATAAATCATGAATTCAATCATAAATCTTGAATCATTAAATGAATCATGATTAGAATCATGAATTATAAATTGATTCATGAATCATGAATTGAATCATGAGTCATGAATCTAATCATGAATCATGAATTGAATCATGAATCCTGAATTGAATCATGAATCATGAATCATGAATCATGAAATAAATCATGAATTGAATCATGAATCATGAATTGAATCATGAATCATGAATTGAATCATGAATCATGAATCATGAATCAGGAATCAGGAATCATGAATTGAATCATGATTTATGAATCATGAATCATGAATCTAATCATGATTCATGAATCATGAATTGAATCATGATTCATGAATCATGAATCATGAATCGAATCATAAATCATGAATTGAATCATAAATCATGAAACATTAAATGAATCATGAATTGAATCATGGATCATGAATTGAATCATGAATCATGAATTGAATCATGAGTCATGAATTGAATCATGAATCATGTATTTAATCATGAATCATGAATTGAATCATGAATCATGAATTGAATCATGGATCATGAATAAAATCATGAATCATAAATCATGAATCATGAAATGAATCATGAATTGAATCATGAATCATGAATTAAATCATGAATCGTGAATCATGAATTGAATCATGAATCATGAATCATGAATCATGAAATGAATCATGAATTGCATCATGAATTATGAATTGAATCATGAATCATGAATTGAATCATGAATCATAAATCATGAATTATGAATCATGAAATTAATCATTAATCATGAATTGAATCATGAATCATGAATAAAATCATGAATCATAAATCATAAATCATGAAATGAATCATGAATTGAATCATTAATCATGAATTAAATCATGAATCATGAATCATGAATTGAATCATGAATCATGAATCATGAATTGAATCATAAGTCATGAATTGAATCATGAATCATGTATTTAATCATGAATTGAATCATGAATCATGAATTGAATCATAAGTCATGAATTGAATCATGAATCATGTATTTAATCATGAATTGAATCATGAATCATGAATTGAATCATGGATCATGAATCATGAATCATGAATTGAATCATGAATCATGAATTGAATCATGAATTGAATCATGAATCATGAATTGAATCATGAATCAGGAATCAGGAATCATGAATTGAATCATGAGTCATGAATCATGAATTGAATCATAATTCATGAATCATGGAATGAATCATGAATCATAATTCAAATCATGAATCATGAATTGAATCATGAATCATGAATTGAATCATGATTCATGAATTAAATCATGAATTGAATCATGAATCATGAATCATGAATTGAATCATAAATCATGAATTGAATCATGAATCATGAATCATGAATTGAATCATAATTCATGAATTATTAAATGAATCATGAATAAGGAATTGAATCATGATTCATGAATTGAATAATGAATTGAATCATGAATCATGAATTGAATCATAATTTATGAATCATGAAATGAATCATGAATCATGAATTGAATCATGATTCATGAATCATGAATTGAATCATGATTCATGAATCATGAATTGAATCATGAATTGCATCATGAATCGAATCATGAATCATGAATCATGAATTGAATCATGATTTATGAATCATGAATCATGAATTGAATCATGATTCATGAATTGTGAATCATGAATCGAATCATAAATCATGAATCATGAATTGAATCATGATTTATGAATCATGAATCATGAATCGAATCATAAATCATGAATCATTAAATGAATCATGAGTCATGAATTGAATCATGAATCATGTATTTAATCATGAATCATGAATTGAATCATAAATCATGAATAAAATCATGAATCATGAATTGAATCATGAATCATGAATCATGAATCATGAAATGAATCATGAATTGAATCATGAATCATGAATAAAATCATGAATCATAAATCATGAATCATGAAATGAATCATGAATCATGAATTTAATCATGATTCATGATTCATGATTCAATTCATGAATCATGAATCATGAATCATAAATTGAATCATGAATCATGAATCATGAATCATGAATCATAAATTGAATCATGATTCATGAATCATGAATCATGAATCAAATCATGATTCATGAATTATGAATCGAATGATGGTTCATGAATCATGAATCATGAATCATAAATTGAATCATGATTCATGAATCATGAATCATGAATCAAATCATGATTCATGAATTATGAATCGAATGATGGTTCATGAATCATGAATCATGAATCGAATGATGATTCATGAATCATGAATCATGAACCGAATGATGATTCATGAATTGAATCATGAATCATGAATTGAATCATGATTCATGAATCATGAATTGAATCATGAATTGAATCATGAATCGTATCATGAATCATGAATCATGAATTGAATCATGATTTATGAATCATGAATCATGAATTGAATCATTATTCATGAATCGTGAATCATGAATCGAATCATAAATCATGAATCATGAATTGAATCATGAATTGAATCATGAATCATTAATTGAATCATGAGTCATGAATTGAATCATGAATCATGTATTTAATCATGAATCATGAATTGAATCATAAATCATGAATAAAATCATGAATCATAAATCTTGAATCATTAAATGAATCATGATTAGAATCATGAATAATAAATTGATGCATGAATCATGAATTGAATCATGAGTCATAAATCTAATCATGAATCATGAATTGAATCATGAATCCTGAATTGAATCATGAATCATGAATCATGAATCATGAAATAAATCATGAATTGAATCATGAATCATGAATTGAATCATGAATCATGAATTGAATCATGAATCATGAATTGAATCATGAATCATAAATCATGAATCAGGAATCAGGAATCATGAATTGAATCATGAATCATGAATCATGAATTGAATCATGATTTATGAATCATGAATCATGAATCTAATCATGATTTATGATTCATGAATCATGAATCGAATCATGAATCATGATTCGATTCATGATTCATGAATTGAATCATGAATCATGAATCATGAATCAAAATCATGATTCATGAATCATGAATCGAATGATGATTCATCAATCATGAATCATGAATTATTAATCGAATGATGATTCATGAATCATGAATCATGAATCGAATGATGATTCATGAATTGAATCATGAATCATGAATCATGAATCAAATCATGAATCATGAATCATGAATCGAATGATGATTCATGAATCATGAATCGAATGATGATTCATGAATCATGAATCATGAATCGAATGATGATTCATGAATTAAATCATGAATCATGAATCATGAATCATGAATTGAATCATGATTCATAAATCATGAATCATGAATCGAATCATGATTTATGAATCATGAATCATGAATCGAATCATAAATCATGAATTGAATCATGAATCATGAATCATGAATCAAATCATGATTCATGAATCATGAATCGAATGATGATTCATGAATCATGAATCATGAATCGAATGATGATTCATGAATCATGAATCATGAATCGAATGATGATTCATGAATTGAATCATGAATCATGAATCATGAATCAAATCATGATTCATGAATCATGAATCGAATGATGATTCATGAATCATGAATCATGAATCGAATGATGATTCATGAATCATGAATCATGAATCGAATGATGATTCATGAATTGAATCATGAATCATGAATCATGAATCATGAATTGAATCATGATTCATAAATCATGAATCATGAATCGAATCATGATTTATGAATCATGAATCATGAATCGAATCATAAATCATGAATTGAATCATAAATCTTGAATCATTAAATGAATCATGTTTGGAATCAGGAATTATAAATTGATTCATGAATCATGAATTGAATCATGAGTCATGAATCTAATCATGAATCATGAATTGAATCATGAATCCTGAATTGAATCATGAATCATGAATCACGAATCATGAAATAAATCATGAATTGAATCATGAATCATGAATTGAATCATGAATCATGAATTGAATCATGAATCATGAATCATGAATCAGGAATCAGGAATCATGAATTGAATCATGATTCATGAATCATGAATCGAATCATGATTCATGAATCATGAATCGAATCATAAATCATGAATCATGAATCGAATCATGATTCATGAATCATGAATCGAATCATAAATCATGAATTGAATCATAAATCATGAAACATTAAATGAATCATGAATTGAATCATGGATCATGAATTGAATCATGAATCATGAATTGAATCATGAGTCATGAATTGAATCATGAATCATGTATTTAATCATGAATCATGAATTGAATCATGAATCATGAATTGAATCATGGATCATGAATAAAATCATGAATCATAAATCATGAATCACTAAATGAATCATGAATTGAATCATGAATCATGAATCATGAATTGAATCATGAATCATGAATCATGAATCATGAAATGAATCATAAATTGAATCATGAATTATGAATTAAATCATGAATCATGTATTTAATCATGAATCATGAATTGAATCATGAATCATGAATTGAATCATGAATCATGAATCATGAATCATGAAATGAATCATGAATTGAATCATGAATCATGAATAAAATCATGAATCATAAATCATGAATCATGAAATGAATCATGAATCATGAATTTAATCATGATTCATGATTCATGATTCATGATTCAATTCATGAATCATGAATCATGAATCATAAATTGAATCATGAATCATGAATCATGAATCATGAATCATAAATTGAATCATGATTCATGAATCATGAATCATGAATCAAATCATGATTCATGAATTATGAATCGAATGATGATTCATGAATCATGAATCATGAATCGAATGATGATTCATGAATCATGAATCATGAATCGAATGATGATTCATGAATTGAATCATGAATCATGAATTGAATCATGATTCATGAATCATGAATTGAATCATTAATTGAATCATGAATCGAATCTTGAATCATGAATCATGAATTGAATCATGATTTATGAATCATGAATCATGAATTGAATCATGATTCATGAATCGTGAATCATAAATCGAATCATAAATCATGAATCATGAATTGAATCATGATTTATGAATCATGAATCATAAATCGAATCATGATTCATGAATCATGAATCATGAATCGAATCATGATTCATGAATCATGAATTAAATCATAAATCATGAATCATTAAATGAATCATAAATTGAATCATGAATCATTAATTGAATCATGAGTCATGAATTGAATCATGAATCATGTATTTAATCATGAATCATGAATTGAATCATACATCATGAATAAAATCATGAATCATAAATCATGAATCATGAAATGAATCATGAATCATGAATTTAATCATGATTCATGATTCATGATTCATGATTCAATTCATGAATCATGATTCGATTCATGATTCATGAATTGAATCATGAATCATGAATCATGAATCAAATCATGATTCATGAATCATAAATCGAATGATGATTCATGAATCATGAATCATGAATCATGAATCGAATGATGATTCATGAATCATGAATCATGAATCGAATGATGATTCATGAATTGAATCATGAATCATGAATCATGAATCAAATCATGATTCATGAATCATGAATCGAATGATGATTCATGAATCATGAATCATGAATCGAATGATGATTCATGAATCATGAATCATGAATCGAATGATGATTCATGAATTGAATCATGAATCATGAATCATGAATCATGAATTGAATCATGATTCATAAATCATGAATCATGAATCGAATCATGATTTATGAATCATGAATCATGAATCGAATCATGATTCATGAATCTAATCATGAATCATGAATTGAATCATGAATCCTGAATTGAATCATGAATCATGAATTGAATCATGAATCATGAATTGAATCATGAATCATGAATCATGAATCAGGAATCAGGAATCATGAATTGAATCATGAATCATGAATCATGAATCATGAATTGAATCATGATTCATAAATCATGAATCATGAATCGAATCATGATTTATGAATCATGAATCATGAATCGAATCATAAATCATGAATTGAATCATAAATCGTGAATCATTAAATGAATCATGATTAGAATCATGAATTATAAATTGATTCATGAATCATGAATTGAATCATGAGTCATGAATCTAATCATGAATCATGAATTGAATCATGAATCCTGAATTGAATCATGAATCATGAATTGAATCATGAATCATGAATTGAATCATGAATCATGAATCATGAATCAGGAATCAGGAATCATGAATTGAATCATGATTTATGAATCATGAATCATGAATCTAATCATGATTTATGATTCATGAATCATGAATCGAATCATGATTCATGAATCATGAATCGAATCATGATTCATGAATCATGAATCATGAATCGAATCATAAATCATGAATTGAATCATAAATCATGAAACATTAAATGAATCATGAATTGAATCATGGATCATGAATTGAATCATGAATCATGAATTGAATCATGAGTCATGAATTGAATCATGAATCATGTATTTAATCATAAATCATGAATTGAATCATGAATCATGAATTGAATCATGGATCATGAATAAAATCATGAATCATAAATCATGAATCATGAAATGAATCATGAATTGAATCATGAATCATGAATTAAATCATGAATCATGAATCATGAATTGAATCATGAATCATGAATCATGAATCATGAAATGAATCATGAATTGCATCATGAATTATGAATTGAATCATGAATCATGAATTGAATCATGAATCATAAATCATGAATTATGAATCATGAAATGAATCATGAATCATGAATTGAATCATGAATCATGAATTAAATCATGAATCATGAATTGAATCATGAATCATGAATCATGAATTGAATCATGAATCATGAATTGAATCATGAATCATGAATTAAATCATGAATCATGAATTGAATCATGAATCATGAATCATGAATTGAATCATGAATCATGAATTGAATCATAAATCATGAATCATTAAATGAATCATAAATTGAATCATGAATCATTAATTGAATCATGAGTCATGAATTGAATCATGAATCATGTATTTAATCATGAATCATGAATTGAATCATACATCATGAATAAAATCATGAATCATAAATCATGAATCATGAAATGAATCATGAATCATGAATTTAATCATGATTCATGATTCATGATTCATGATTCAATTCATGAATCATGATTCGATTCATGATTCATGAATTGAATCATGAATCATGAATCATGAATCAAATCATGATTCATGAATCATAAATCGAATGATGATTCATGAATCATGAATCATGAATCATGAATCGAATGATGATTCATGAATTATGAATCATGAATCGAATGATGATTCATGAATTGAATCATGAATCATGAATCATGAATCAAATCATGATTCATGAATCATGAATCGAATGATGATTCATGAATCATGAATCATGAATCGAATGATGATTCATGAATCATGAATCATGAATCGAATGATGATTCATGAATTGAATCATGAATCATGAATCATGAATCATGAATTGAATCATGATTCATAAATCATGAATCATGAATCGAATCATGATTTATGAATCATGAATCATGAATCGAATCATAAATCATGAATTGAATCATAAATCGTGAATCATTAAATGAATCATGATTAGAATCATGAATTATAAATTGATTCATGAATCATGAATTGAATCATGAGTCATGAATCTAATCATGAATCATGAATTGAATCATGAATCCTGAATTGAATCATGAATCATGAATTGAATCATGAATCATGAATTGAATCATGAATCATGAATCATGAATCAGGAATCAGGAATCATGAATTGAATCATGATTTATGAATCATGAATCATGAATCTAATCATGATTTATGATTCATGAATCATGAATCGAATCATGATTCATGAATCATGAATCGAATCATGATTCATGAATCATGAATCATGAATCGAATCATAAATCATGAATTGAATCATAAATCATGAAACATTAAATGAATCATGAATTGAATCATGGATCATGAATTGAATCATGAATCATGAATTGAATCATGAGTCATGAATTGAATCATGAATCATGTATTTAATCATAAATCATGAATTGAATCATGAATCATGAATTGAATCATGGATCATGAATAAAATCATGAATCATAAATCATGAATCATGAATTGAATCATGAATCATGAATTAAATCATGAATCATGAATTAAATCATGAATCATGAATCATGAATTGAATCATGAATCATGAATCATGAATCATGAAATGAATCATGAATTGCATCATGAATTATGAATTGAATCATAAATCATGAATTATGAATCATGAAATGAATCATTAATCATGAATTGAATCATGAATCATGAATAAAATCATGAATAATAAATCATAAATCATGAAATGAATCATGAATTGAATCATTAATCATGAATTAAATCATGAATCATGAATCATGAATTGAATCATGAATCATGAATCATGAATTGAATCATGAATCATGAATTGAATCATGAATCATGAATTAAATCATGAATCATGAATTGAATCATGAATCATGAATCATGAATTGAATCATGAATCATGAATTGAATCATGAATCATGAATTGAATCATGAATCATGAATTGAATCATGAATCATAAATCATGAATTATGAATCATGAAATGAATCATTAATCATGAATTAAATCATGAATCATGAATTGAATCATAAGTCATGAATTGAATCATGAATCATGTATTTAATCATGAATTGAATCATGAATCATGAATTGAATCATGGATCATGAATCATGAATCATGAATCATGAATCATGAATTGAATCATGAATTGAATCATGAATCATGAATTGAATCATGAATCATGAATTGAATCATGAATCAGGAATCAGGAATCATGAATTGAATCATGAATCATGAATTGAATCATGAATCATGAATTAAATCATGAATCATGAATTGAATCATGAATCATGAATCATGAATTGAATCATGAATCATGAATTGAATCATGAATCATGAATTGAATCATGAATTGAATCATGAATCATGAATTGAATCATAATTCATGAATCATGGAATGAATCATGAATCATAATTCAAATCATGAATCATGAATTGAATCATGAATCATGAATTGAATCATGATTCATGAATTAAATCATGAATTGAATCATGAATCATGAATCATGAATTGAATCATAATTCATGAATTATTAAATGAATCATGAATCAGGAATTGAATCATGATTCATGAATTGAATAATGAATTGAATCATGAATCATGAATTGAATCATAATTTATGAATCATGAAATGAATCATGAATCATGAATTGAATCATGATTCATGAATCATGAATTGAATCATGATTCATGAATCATGAATTGAATCATGAATTGCATCATGAATCGAATCATGAATCATGAATCATGAATTGAATCATGAATCATGAATTGAATCATGATTTATGAATCATGAATCATGAATTGAATCATGATTCATGAATTGTGAATCATGAATTGAATCATAAATCATGAATCATGAATTGAATCATGATTTATGAATCATGAATCATGAATCGAATCATAAATCATGAATCATTAAATGAATCATGAGTCATGAATTGAATCATCAATCATGTATTTAATCATGAATCATGAATTGAATCATAAATCATGAATAAAATCATGAATCATGAATTGAATCATGAATCATGAATCATGAATCATGAAATGAATCATGAATTGAATCATGAATCATGAATAAAATCATGAATCATAAATCATGAATCATGAAATGAATCATGAATCATGAATTTAATCATGATTCATGATTCATGATTCATGATTCAATTCATGAATCATGAATCATGAATCATAAATTGAATCATGAATCATGAATCATGAATCATGAATCATAAATTGAATCATGATTCATGAATCATGAATCATGAATCAAATCATGATTCATGAATTATGAATCGAATGATGGTTCATGAATCATGAATCATGAATCGAATGATGATTCATGAATCATGAATCATGAATCGAATGATGATTCATGAATTGAATCATGAATCATGAATTGAATCATGATTCATGAATCATGAATTGAATCATGAATTGAATCATGAATCGAATCATGAATCATGAATCATGAATTGAATCATGATTTATGAATCATGAATCATGAATTGAATCATGATTCATGAATCGTGAATCATGAATCGAATCATAAATCATGAATCATGAATTGAATCATGAATTGAATCATGAATCATTAATTGAATCATGAGTCATGAATTGAATCATGAATCATGTATTTAATCATGAATCATGAATTGAATCATAAATCATGAATAAAATCATGAATCATAAATCTTGAATCATTAAATGAATCATGATTAGAATCATGAATTATAAATTGATGCATGAATCATGAATTGAATCATGAGTCATAAATCTAATCATGAATCATGAATTGAATCATGAATCCTGAATTGAATCATGAATCATGAATCATGAATCATGAAATAAATCATGAATTGAATCATGAATCATGAATTGAATCATGAATCATGAATTGAATCATGAATCATGAATTGAATCATGAATCATGAATCATGAATCAGGAATCAGGAATCATGAATTGAATCATGAATCATGAATCATGAATTGAATCATGATTTATGAATCATGAATCATGAATCTAATCATGATTTATGATTCATGAATCATGAATCGAATCATGAATCATGATTCGATTCATGATTCATGAATTGAATCATGAATCATGAATCATGAATCAAAATCATGATTCATGAATCATGAATCGAATGATGATTCATGAATCATGAATCATGAATTATGAATCGAATGATGATTCATGAATCATGAATCATGAATCGAATGATGATTCATGAATTGAATCATGAATCATGAATCATGAATCAAATCATGATTCATGAATCATGAATCGAATGATGATTCATGAATCATGAATCATGAATCGAATGATGATTTATGAATCATGAATCATGAATCGAATGATGATTCATGAATTGAATCATGACTCATGAATTAAATCATGATTCATGAATCATGAATTGAATCATTAATTGAATCATGAATCGAATCATGAATCATGAATCATGAATTGAATCATGATTTATGAATCATGAATCATGAATTGAATCATGATTCATGAATCGTGAATCATGAATCGAATCATAAATCATGAATCATGAATTGAATCATGATTTATGAATCATGAATCATAAATCGAATCATGATTCATGAATCATGAATCATGAATCGAATCATGATTTATGAATCATGAATTAAATCATAAATCATGAATCATTAAATGAATCATAAATTGAATCATGAATCATTAATTGAATCATGAGTCATGAATTGAATCATGAATCATGTATTTAATCATGAATCATGAATTGAATCATACATCATGAATAAAATCATGAATCATAAATCATGAATCATGAAATGAATCATGAATCATGAAATGAATCATGAATCATGAATTTAATCATGATTCATGATTCATGATTCATGATTCAATTCATGAATCATGATTCGATTCATGATTCATGAATTGAATCATGAATCATGAATCATGAATCAAATCATGATTCATGAATCATAAATCGAATGATGATTCATGAATAATGAATCATGAATCATGAATCGAATGATGATTCATGAATCATGAATCATGAATCGAATGATGATTCATGAATTGAATCATGAATCATGAATCATGAATCAAATCATGATTCATGAATCATAAATCGAATGATGATTCATGAATAATGAATCATGAATCATGAATCGAATGATGATTCATGAATCATGAATCATGAATCGAATGATGATTCATGAATTGAATCATGAATCATGAATCATGAATCAAATCATGATTCATGAATCATGAATTGAATGATGATTCATGAATCATGAATCATGAATCGAATGATGATTCATGAATCATGAATCATGAATCGAATAATGATTCATGAATTGAATCATGAATCATGAATCATGAATCATGTATTGAATCATGATTCATAAATCATGAATCATGAATCGAATCATAAATCATGAATTGAATCATAAATCTTGAATCATTAAATGAATCATGATTAGAATCATGAATTATAAATTGATTCATGAATCATGAATTGAATCATGAGTCATGAATCTAATCATGAATCATGAATTGAATCATGAATCCTGAATTGAATCATGAATCATGAATCATAAATCATGAAATAAATCATGAATTGAATCATGAATCATGAATTGAATCATGAATCATGAATTGAATCATGAATCATGAATTGAATCATGAATCATGAATTGAATCATGAATCATGAATTGAATCATGAATCATGAATTGAATCATGAATCATGAATCATGAATCAGGAATCAGGAATCATGAATTGAATCATGATTTATGAATCATGAATCATGAATCTAATCATGATTTATGATTCATGAATCATGAATCGAATCATGATTCATAAATCATGAATCGAATCATGATTCATGAATCATGAATCATGAATCGAATCATAAATCATGAATTGAATCATAAATCATGAAACATTAAATGAATCATGAATTGAATCATGGATCATGAATTGAATCATGAATCATGAATTGAATCATGAGTCATGAATTGAATCATGAATCATGTATTTAATCATAAATCATGAATTGAATCATGAATCATGAATTGAATCATGGATCATGAATAAAATCATGAATCATAAATCATGAATCATGAAATGAATCATGAATTGAATCATGAATCATGAATTAAATCATGAATCATGAATTAAATCATGAATCATGAATCATGAATTGAATCATGAATCATGAATCATGAATCATGAAATGAATCATGAATTGCATCATGAATTATGAATTGAATCATGAATCATGAATTGAATCATGAATCATAAATCATGAATTATGAATCATGAAATGAATCATTAATCATGAATTGAATCATGAATCATGAATAAAATCATGAATCATAAATCATAAATCATGAAATGAATCATGAATTGAATCATTAATCATGAATTAAATCATGAATCATGAATCATGAATTGAATCATGAATCATGAATCATGAATTGAATCATGAATCATGAATTGAATCATGAATCATGAATTAAATCATGAATCATGAATTGAATCATGAATCATGAATCATGAATTGAATCATGAATCATGAATTGAATCATGAATCATGAATTGAATCATGAATCATGAATTGAATCATGAATCATAAATCATGAATTATGAATCATGAAATGAATCATGAATCATGAATTAAATCATGAATCATGAATTGAATCATAAGTCATGAATTGAATCATGAATCATGTATTTAATCATGAATTGAATCATGAATCATGAATTGAATCATGGATCATGAATCATGAATCATGAATCATGAATCATGAATTGAATCATGAATTGAATCATGAATCATGAATTGAATCATGAATTGAATCATGAATCATGAATTGAATCATGAATCAGGAATCAGGAATCATGAATTGAATCATGAGTCATGAATCATGAATTGAATCATAATTCATGAATCATGGAATGAATCATGAATCATAATTCAAATCATGAATCATGAATTGAATCATGAATCATGAATTGAATCATGATTCATGAATTAAATCATGAATTGAATCATGAATCATGAATCATGAATTGAATCATAATTCATGAATTATTAAATGAATCATGAATCAGGAATTGAATCATGATTCATGAATTGAATAATGAATTGAATCATGAATCATGAATTGAATCATAATTTATGAATCATGAAATGAATCATGAATCATGAATTGAATCATGATTCATGAATCATGAATTGAATCATGATTCATGAATCATGAATTGAATCATGAATTGCATCATGAATCGAATCAGGAATCATGAATCATGAATTGAATCATGATTTATGAATCATGAATCATGAATTGAATCATGATTCATGAATTGTGAATCATGAATTGAATCATAAATCATGAATCATGAATTGAATCATGATTTATGAATCATGAATCATGAATCGAATCATAAATCATGAATCATTAAATGAATCATGAATCATGAATCGAATCATAAATCATGAATCATTAAATGAATCATGAGTCATGAATTGAATCATGAATCATGTATTTAATCATGAATCATGAATTGAATCATAAATCATGAATAAAATCATGAATCATGAATTGAATCATGAATCATGAATCATGAATCATGAAATGAATCATGAATTGAATCATGAATCATGAATAAAATCATGAATCATAAATCATGAATCATGAAATGAATCATGAATCATGAATTTAATCATGAATCATGAATCATGAATCATAAATTGAATCATGAATCATGAATCATGAATCATAAATTGAATCATGATTCATGAATCATGAATCATGAATCAAATCATGATTCATGAATTATGAATCGAATGATGGTTCATGAATCATGAATCATGAATCGAATGATGATTCATGAATCATGAATCATGAATCGAATGATGATTCATGAATTGAATCATGAATCATGAATTGAATCATGATTCATGAATCATGAATTGAATCATGAATTGAATCATGATTCATGAATCATGAATTGAATCATGAATTGAATCATGAATCGAATCATGAATCATGAATCATGAATTGAATCATGATTTATGAATCATGAATCATGAATTGAATCATGATTCATGAATCGTGAATCATGAATTGAATCATAAATCATGAATCATGAATTGAATCATGAATTGAATCATGAATCATGTATTTAATCATGAATCATGAATTGAATCATAAATCATGAATAAAATCATGAATCATAAATCTTGAATCATTAAATGAATCATGATTAGAATCATGAATTATAAATTGATGCATGAATCATGAATTGAATCATGAGTCATAAATCTAATCATGAATCATGAATTGAATCATGAATCCTGAATTGAATCATGAATCATGAATCATGAATCATGAAATAAATCATGAATTGAATCATGAATCATGAATTGAATCATGAATCATGAATTGAATCATGAATCATGAATTGAATCATTAATCATGAATCATGAATTGAATCATGATTTATGAATCATGAATCATGAATCTAATCATGATTTATGAATCATGAATTATGAATCGAATCATGAATCATGATTCGATTCATGATTCATGAATTGAATCATGAATCATGAATCATGAATCAAAATCATGATTCATGAATCATGAATCGAATGATTATTCATGAATCATGAATCATGAATTATGAATCGAATGATGATTCATGAATCATGAATCATGAATCGAATGATGATTCATGAATTGAATCATGAATCATGAATCAAATCATGATTCATGAATCATGAATCGAATGATGATTCATGAATCATGAATCATGAATCGAATGATGATTCATGAATCATGAATCATGAATCGAATGATGATTCATGAATTGAATCATGAATCATGAATCATGAATTGAATCATGATTCATAAATCATGAATCATGAATCGAATCATGATTTATGAATCATGAATCATGAATCGAATCATAAATCATGAATTGAATCATAAATCTTAAATCATTAAATGAATCATGATTAGAATCATGAATTATAAATTGATTCATGAATCATGAATTGAATCATGAGTCATGAATCTAATCATGAATCATGAATTGAATCATGAATCCTGAATTGAATCATGAATCATGAATCATGAATCATGAAATAAATCATGAATTGAATCATGAATCATGAATTGAATCATGAATCATGAATTGAATCATGAATCATGAATCATGAATCAGGAATCAGGAATCATGAATTGAATCATGATTTATGAATCATGAATCATGAATCTAATCATTATTTATGATTCATGAATCATGAATCGAATCATGATTCATGAATCATGAATCATGAATCGAATCATAAATCATGAATTGAATCATAAATCATGAAACATTAAATGAATCATGAATTGAATCATGGATCATGAATTGAATCATGAATCATGAATTGAATCATGAGTCATGAATTGAATCATGAATCATATATTTAATCATGAATCATGAATTGAATCATGAATCATGAATTGAATCATGGATCATGAATAAAATCATGAATCATAAATCATGAATCATGAAATGAATCATGAATTGAATCATGAATCATGAATTAAATCATGAATCATGAATCATGAATTGAATCATGAATCATGAATCATAAATCATGAATTATGAATCATGAAATGAATCATTAATCATGAATTGAATCATGAATCATGAATAAAATCATGAATCATAAATCATAAATCATGAAATGAATCATGAATTGAATCATTAATCATGAATTAAATCATGAATCATGAATCATGAATTGAATCATGAATCATGAATCATGAATTGAATCATGAATCATGAATTGAATCATGAATCATAAATCATAAATCATGAAATGAATCATGAATTGAATCATTAATCATGAATTAAATCATGAATCATGAATCATGAATTGAATCATGAATCATGAATCATGAATTGAATCATGAATCATGAATTGAATCATGAATCATGAATTGAATCATGAATCATAAATCATGAATTATGAATCATGAAATGAATCATGAATCATGAATTGAATCATGAATCATGAATTGAATCATAAGTCATGAATTGAATCATGATTCATGAATCATAATTCAAATCATGAATCATGAATTGAATCATGAATCATGAATTGAATCATGATTCATGAATTAAATCATGAATTGAATCATGAATCATGAATAATGAATTAAATCATAATTCATGAATTATTAAATGAATCATGAATCATGAATTGAATCATGATTCATGAATTGAATAATGAATTGAATTATGAATCATGAATTGAATCATAATTTATGAATCATGAAATGAATCATGAATCATGAATTGAATCATGATTCATGAATCATGAATTGAATCATGATTCATGAATCATGAATTGAATCATGAATTGCATCATGAATCGAATCATGAATCATGAATCATGAATTGAATCATGATTTATGAATCATGAATCATGAATTGAATCATGATTCATGAATTGTGAATCATGAATCGAATCATAAATCATGAATCATGAATTGAATCATGATTTATGTATCATGAATCATGAATCGAATCATAAATCATGAATCATTAAATGAATCATGAGTCATGAATTGAATCAGGAATCATGTATTTAATCATGAATCATGAATTGAATCATAAATCATGAATAAAATCATGAATCATGAATTGAATCATGAATCATGAATAATGAATCATGAAATGAATCATGAATTGAATCATGAATCATGAATAAAATCATGAATCATAAATCATGAATCATGAAATGAATCATGAATCATGAATTTAATCATGATTCATGATTCATGATTCATGATTCAATTCATGAATCATGAATCATGAATCATAATTTGAATCATGAATCATGAATCATGAATCATAAATTGAATCATGATTCATGATTCATGAATCATGAATCAAATCATGATTCATGAATCATGAATCGAATGATGATTCATGAATCATGAATCATGAATCGAATGATGATTCATGAATCATGAATCATGAATCGAATGATGATTCATGAATTGAATCATGAATCATGAATCATGAATCATGAATTGAATCATGATTCATAAATCATGAATCATGAATCGAATCATGATTTATGAATCATGAATCATGAATCGAATCATAAATCATGAATTGAATCATAAATCGTGAATCATTAAATGAATCATGATTAGAATCATGAATTATAAATTGATTCATGAATCATGAATTGAATCATGAGTCATGAATCTAATCATGAATCATGAATTGAATCATGAATCCTGAATTGAATCATGAATCATGAATTGAATCATGAATCATGAATTGAATCATGAATCATGAATCATGAATCAGGAATCAGGAATCATGAATTGAATCATGATTTATGAATCATGAATCATGAATCTAATCATGATTTATGATTCATGAATCATGAATCGAATCATGATTCATGAATCATGAATCGAATCATGATTCATGAATCATGAATCATGAATCGAATCATAAATCATGAATTGAATCATAAATCATGAAACATTAAATGAATCATGAATTGAATCATGGATCATGAATTGAATCATGAATCATGAATTGAATCATGAGTCATGAATTGAATCATGAATCATGTATTTAATCATAAATCATGAATTGAATCATGAATCATGAATTGAATCATGGATCATGAATAAAATCATGAATCATAAATCATGAATCATGAAATGAATCATGAATTGAATCATGAATCATGAATTAAATCATGAATCATGAATCATGAATTGAATCATGTATCATGAATCATGAATCATGAAATGAATCATGAATTGCATCATGAATTATGAATTGAATCATGAATCATGAATTGAATCATGAATCATAAATCATGAATTATGAATCATGAAATGAATCATTAATCATGAATTGAATCATGAATCATGAATAAAATCATGAATCATAAATCATAAATCATGAAATGAATCATGAATTGAATCATTAATCATGAATTAAATCATGAATCATGAATCATGAATTGAATCATGAATCATGAATCATGAATTGAATCATGAATCATGAATTGAATCATGAATCATGAATTAAATCATGAATCATGAATTGAATCATGAATCATGAATCATGAATTGAATCATGAATCATGAATTGAATCATAAATCATGAATCATTAAATGAATCATAAATTGAATCATGAATCATTAATTGAATCATGAGTCATGAATTGAATCATGAATCATGTATTTAATCATGAATCATGAATTGAATCATACATCATGAATAAAATCATGAATCATAAATCATGAATCATGAAATGAATCATGAATCATGAATTTAATCATGATTCATGATTCATGATTCATGATTCAATTCATGAATCATGATTCGATTCATGATTCATGAATTGAATCATGAATCATGAATCATGAATCAAATCATGATTCATGAATCATAAATCGAATGATGATTCATGAATCATGAATCATGAATCATGAATCGAATGATGATTCATGAATCATGAATCATGAATCGAATGATGATTCATGAATTGAATCATGAATCATGAATCATGAATCAAATCATGATTCATGAATCATGAATCGAATGATGATTCATGAATCATGAATCATGAATCGAATGATGATTCATGAATCATGAATCATGAATCGAATGATGATTCATGAATTGAATCATGAATCATGAATCATGAATTGAATCATGATTCATAAATCATGAATCATGAATCGAATCATGATTTATGAATCATGAATCATGAATCGAATCATAAATCATGAATTGAATCATAAATCGTGAATCATTAAATGAATCATGATTAGAATCATGAATTATAAATTGATTCATGAATCATGAATTGAATCATGAGTCATGAATCTAATCATGAATCATGAATTGAATCATGAATCCTGAATTGAATCATGAATCATGAATTGAATCATGAATCATGAATTGAATCATGAATCATGAATCATGAATCAGGAATCAGGAATCATGAATTGAATCATGATTTATGAATCATGAATCATGAATCTAATCATGATTTATGATTCATGAATCATGAATCGAATCATGATTCATGAATCATGAATCGAATCATGATTCATGAATCATGAATCATGAATCGAATCATAAATCATGAATTGAATCATAAATCATGAAACATTAAATGAATCATGAATTGAATCATGGATCATGAATTGAATCATGAATCATGAATTGAATCATGAGTCATGAATTGAATCATGAATCATGTATTTAATCATAAATCATGAATTGAATCATGAATCATGAATTGAATCATGGATCATGAATAAAATCATGAATCATAAATCATGAATCATGAAATGAATCATGAATTGAATCATGAATCATGAATTAAATCATGAATCATGAATTAAATCATGAATCATGAATCATGAATTGAATCATGAATCATGAATCATGAATCATGAAATGAATCATGAATTGTATCATGAATTATGAATTGAATCATAAATCATGAATTATGAATCATGAAATGAATCATTAATCATGAATTGAATCATGAATCATGAATAAAATCATGAATCATAAATCATAAATCATGAAATGAATCATGAATTGAATCATTAATCATGAATTAAATCATGAATCATGAATCATGAATTGAATCATGAATCATGAATCATGAATTGAATCATGAATCATGAATTGAATCATGAATCATGAATTAAATCATGAATCATGAATTGAATCATGAATCATGAATCATGAATTGAATCATGAATCATGAATTGAATCATGAATCATGAATTGAATCATGAATCATGAATTGAATCATGAATCATAAATCATGAATTATGAATCATGAAATGAATCATGAATCATGAATTAAATCATGAATCATGAATTGAATCATAAGTCATGAATTGAATCATGAATCATGTATTTAATCATGAATTGAATCATGAATCATGAATTGAATCATGGATCATGAATCATGAATCATGAATCATGAATCATGAATTGAATCATGAATTGAATCATGAATCATGAATTGAATCATGAATCATGAATTGAATCATGAATCAGGAATCAGGAATCATGAATTGAATCATGAATCATGAATTGAATCATGAATCATGAATTAAATCATGAATCATGAATTGAGTCATGAATCATGAATCATGAATTGAATCATGAATCATGAATTGAATCATGAATCATGAATTGAATCATGAATTGAATCATGAATCATGAATTGAATCATAATTCATGAATCATGGAATGAATCATGAATCATAATTCAAATCATGAATCATGAATTGAATCATGAATCATGAATTGAATCATGATTCATGAATTAAATCATGAATTGAATCATGAATCATGAATCATGAATTGAATCATAATTCATGAATTATTAAATGAATCATGAATCAGGAATTGAATCATGATTCATGAATTGAATAATGAATTGAATCATGAATCATGAATTGAATCATAATTTATGAATCATGAAATGAATTATGAATCATGAATTGAATCATGATTCATGAATCATGAATTGAATCATGATTCATGAATCATGAATTGAATCATGAATTGCATCATGAATCGAATCATGAATCATGAATCATGAATTGAATCATGAATCATGAATTGAATCATGATTTATGAATCATGAATCATGAATTGAATCATGATTCATGAATTGTGAATCATGAATTGAATCATAAATCATGAATCATGAATTGAATCATGATTTATGAATCATGAATCATGAATCGAATCATAAATCATGAATCATTAAATGAATCATGAGTCATGAATTGAATCATCAATCATGTATTTAATCATGAATCATGAATTGAATCATAAATCATGAATAAAATCATGAATCATGAATTGAATCATGAATCATGAATCATGAATCATGAAATGAATCATGAATTGAATCATGAATCATGAATAAAATCATGAATCATAAATCATGAATCATGAAATGAATCATGAATCATGAATTTAATCATGATTCATGATTCATGATTCATGATTCAATTCATGAATCATGAATCATGAATCATAAATTGAATCATGAATCATGAATCATGAATCATGAATCATAAATTGAATCATGATTCATGAATCATGAATCATGAATCAAATCATGATTCATGAATTATGAATCGAATGATGGTTCATGAATCATGAATCATGAATCGAATGATGATTCATGAATCATGAATCGAATGATGATTCATGAATTGAATCATGAATCATGAATTGAATCATGATTCATGAATCATGAATTGAATCATGAATTGAATCATGAATCGAATCATGAATCATGAATCATGAATTGAATCATGATTTATGAATCATGAATCATGAATTGAATCATGATTCATGAATCGTGAATCATGAATCGAATCATAAATCATGAATCATGAATTGAATCATGAATTGAATCATGAATCATTAATTTAATCATGAGTCATGAATTGAATCATGAATCATGTATTTAATCATGAATCATGAATTGAATCATAAATCATGAATAAAATCATGAATCATAAATCTTGAATCATTAAATGAATCATGATTAGAATCATGAATTATAAATTGATGCATGAATCATGAATTGAATCATGAGTCATAAATCTAATCATGAATCATGAATTGAATCATGAATCCTGAATTGAATCATGAATCATGAATCATGAATCATGAAATAAATCATGAATTGAATCATGAATCATGAATTGAATCATGAATCATGAATTGAATCATGAATCATGAATTGAATCATGAATCATGAATCATGAATCAGGAATCAGGAATCATGAATTGAATCATGAATCATGAATCATGAATTGAATCATGATTTATGAATCATGAATCATGAATCTAATCATGATTTATGATTCATGAATCATGAATCGAATCATGAATCATGATTCGATTCATGATTCATGAATTGAATCATGAATCATGAATCATGAATCAAAATCATGATTCATGAATCATGAATCGAATGATGATTCATGAATCATGAATCATGAATTATGAATCGAATGATGATTCATGAATCATGAATCATGAATCGAATGATGATTCATGAATTGAATCATGAATCATGAATCATGAATCAAATCATGATTCATGAATCATGAATCGAATGATGATTCATGAATCATGAATCATGAATCGAATGATGATTTATGAATCATGAATCATGAATCGAATGATGATTCATGAATTGAATCATGACTCATGAATTAAATCATGATTCATGAATCATGAATTGAATCATTAATTGAATCATGAATCGAATCATGAATCATGAATCATGAATTGAATCATGATTTATGAATCATGAATCATGAATTGAATCATGATTCATGAATCGTGAATCATGAATCGAATCATAAATCATGAATCATGAATTGAATCATGATTTATGAATCATGAATCATAAATCGAATCATGATTCATGAATCATGAATCATGAATCGAATCATGATTCATGAATCATGAATTAAATCATAAATCATGAATCATTAAATGAATCATAAATTGAATCATGAATCATTAATTGAATCATGAGTCATGAATTGAATCATGAATCATGTATTTAATCATGAATCATGAATTGAATCATACATCATGAATAAAATCATGAATCATAAATCATGAATCATGAAATGAATCATGAATCATGAATTTAATCATGATTCATGATTCATGATTCATGATTCAATTCATGAATCATGATTCGATTCATGATTCATGAATTGAATCATGAATCATGAATCATGAATCAAATCATGATTCATGAATCATAAATCGAATGATGATTCATGAATAATGAATCATGAATCATGAATCGAATGATGATTCATGAATCATGAATCATGAATCGAATGATGATTCATGAATTGAATCATGAATCATGAATCATGAATCAAATCATGATTCATGAATCATAAATCGAATGATGATTCATGAATAATGAATCATGAATCATGAATCGAATGATGATTCATGAATCATGAATCATGAATCGAATGATGATTCATGAATTGAATCATGAATCATGAATCATGAATCAAATCATGATTCATGAATCATGAATCGAATGATGATTCATGAATCATGAATCATGAATCGAATGATGATTCATGAATCATGAATCATGAATCGAATAATGATTCATGAATTGAATCATGAATCATGAATCATGAATCATGTATTGAATCATGATTCATAAATCATGAATCATGAATCGAATCATAAATCATGAATTGAATCATAAATCTTGAATCATTAAATGAATCATGATTAGAATCATGAATTATAAATTGATTCATGAATCATGAATTGAATCATGAGTCATGAATCTAATCATGAATCATGAATTGAATCATGAATCCTGAATTGAATCATGAATCATGAATCATAAATCATGAAATAAATCATGAATTGAATCATGAATCATGAATTGAATCATGAATCATGAATTGAATCATGAATCATGAATCATGAATCAGGAATCAGGAATCATGAATTGAATCATGATTTATGAATCATGAATCATGAATCTAATCATGATTTATGATTCATGAATCATGAATCGAATCATGATTCATAAATCATGAATCGAATCATGATTCATGAATCATGAATCATGAATCGAATCATAAATCATGAATTGAATCATAAATCATGAAACATTAAATGAATCATGAATTGAATCATGGATCATGAATTGAATCATGAATCATGAATTGAATCATGAGTCATGAATTGAATCATGAATCATGTATTTAATCATAAATCATGAATTGAATCATGAATCATGAATTGAATCATGGATCATGAATAAAATCATGAATCATAAATCATGAATCATGAAATGAATCATGAATTGAATCATGAATCATGAATTAAATCATGAATCATGAATTAAATCATGAATCATGAATCATGAATTGAATCATGAATCATGAATCATGAATCATGAAATGAATCATGAATTGCATCATGAATTATGAATTGAATCATGAATCATGAATTGAATCATGAATCATAAATCATGAATTATGAATCATGAAATGAATCATTAATCATGAATTGAATCATGAATCATGAATAAAATCATGAATCATAAATCATAAATCATGAAATGAATCATGAATTGAATCATTAATCATGAATTAAATCATGAATCATGAATCATGAATTGAATCATGAATCATGAATCATGAATTGAATCATGAATCATGAATTGAATCATGAATCATGAATTAAATCATGAATCATGAATTGAATCATGAATCATGAATCATGAATTGAATCATGAATCATGAATTGAATCATGAATCATGAATTGAATCATGAATCATGAATTGAATCATGAATCATAAATCATGAATTATGAATCATGAAATGAATCATGAATCATGAATTAAATCATGAATCATGAATTGAATCATAAGTCATGAATTGAATCATGAATCATGTATTTAATCATGAATTGAATCATGAATCATGAATTGAATCATGGATCATGAATCATGAATCATGAATCATGAATCATGAATTGAAACATGAATTGAATCATGAATCATGAATTGAATCATGAATTGAATCATGAATCATGAATTGAATCATGAATCAGGAATCAGGAATCATGAATTGAATCATGAGTCATGAATCATGAATTGAATCATAATTCATGAATCATGGAATGAATCATGAATCATAATTCAAATCATGAATCATGAATTGAATCATGAATCATGAATTGAATCATGATTCATGAATTAAATCATGAATTGAATCATGAATCATGAATCATGAATTGAATCATAATTCATGAATTATTAAATGAATCATGAATCAGGAATTGAATCATGATTCATGAATTGAATAATGAATTGAATCATGAATCATGAATTGAATCATAATTTATGAATCATGAAATGAATCATGAATCATGAATTGAATCATGATTCATGAATCATGAATTGAATCATGATTCATGAATCATGAATTGAATCATGAATTGCATCATGAATCGAATCAGGAATCATGAATCATGAATTGAATCATGATTTATGAATCATGAATCATGAATTGAATCATGATTCATGAATTGTGAATCATGAATTGAATCATAAATCATGAATCATGAATTGAATCATGATTTATGAATCATGAATCATGAATTGAATCATAAATCATGAATCATTAAATGAATCATGAATCATGAATCGAATCATAAATCATGAATCATTAAATGAATCATGAGTCATGAATTGAATCATGAATCATGTATTTAATCATGAATCATGAATTGAATCATAAATCATGAATAAAATCATGAATCATGAATTGAATCATGAATCATGAATCATGAATCATGAAATGAATCATGAATTGAATCATGAATCATGAATAAAATCATGAATCATAAATCATGAATCATGAAATGAATCATGAATCATGAATTTAATCATGATTCATGATTCATGATTCATGATTCAATTCATGAATCATGAATCATGAATCATAAATTGAATCATGAATCATGAATCATGAATCATGAATCATAAATTGAATCATGATTCATGAATCATGAATCATGAATCAAATCATGATTCATGAATTATGAATCGAATGATGGTTCATGAATCATGAATCATGAATCGAATGATGATTCATGAATCATGAATCATGAATCGAATGATGATTCATGAATTGAATCATGAATCATGAATTGAATCATGATTCATGAATCATGAATTGAATCATGAATTGAATCATGATTCATGAATCATGAATTGAATCATGAATTGAATCATGAATCGAATCATGAATCATGAATCATGAATTGAATCATGATTTATGAATCATGAATCATGAATTGAATCATGATTCATGAATCGTGAATCATGAATTGAATCATAAATCATGAATCATGAATTGAATCATGAATTGAATCATGAATCATGTATTTAATCATGAATCATGAATTGAATCATAAATCATGAATAAAATCATGAATCATAAATCTTGAATCATTAAATGAATCATGATTAGAATCATGAATTATAAATTGATGCATGAATCATGAATTGAATCATGAGTCATAAATCTAATCATGAATCATGAATTGAATCATGAATCCTGAATTGAATCATGAATCATGAATCATGAAATAAATCATGAATTGAATCATGAATCATGAATTGAATCATGAATCATGAATTGAATCATGAATCATGAATTGAATCATTAATCATGAATCATGAATCAGGAATCATGAATTGAATCATGAATCATGAATCATGAATTGAATCATGATTTATGAATCATGAATCATGAATCTAATCATGATTTATGAATCATGAATTATGAATCGAATCATGAATCATGATTCGATTCATGATTCATGAATTGAATCATGAATCATGAATCATGAATCAAAATCATGATTCATGAATCATGAATCGAATGATTATTCATGAATCATGAATCATGAATTATGAATCGAATGATGATTCATGAATCATGAATCATGAATCGAATGATGATTCATGAATTGAATCATGAATCATGAATCAAATCATGATTCATGAATCATGAATCGAATGATGATTCATGAATCATGAATCATGAATCGAATGATGATTCATGAATCATGAATCATGAATCGAATGATGATTCATGAATTGAATCATGAATCATGAATCATGAATTGAATCATGATTCATAAATCATGAATCATGAATCGAATCATGATTTATGAATCATGAATCATGAATCGAATCATAAATCATGAATTGAATCATAAATCTTAAATCATTAAATGAATCATGATTAGAATCATGAATTATAAATTGATTCATGAATCATGAATTGAATCATGAGTCATGAATCTAATCATGAATCATGAATTGAATCATGAATCCTGAATTGAATCATGAATCATGAATCATGAATCATGAAATAAATCATGAATTGAATCATGAATCATGAATTGAATCATGAATCATGAATTGAATCATGAATCATGAATCATGAATCAGGAATCAGGAATCATGAATTGAATCATGATTTATGAATCATGAATCATGAATCTAATCATGATTTATGATTCATGAATCATGAATCGAATCATGATTCATGAATCATGAATCATGAATCGAATCATAAATCATGAATTGAATCATAAATCATGAAACATTAAATGAATCATGAATTGAATCATGGATCATGAATTGAATCATGAATCATGAATTGAATCATGAGTCATGAATTGAATCAA